>NW_009934798.1:0-11182 GCF_000696875.1 Nestor notabilis
AGCTTAGCCCTGTGGCCTCCACCGCGGGCAGGGCTGCTGGAGCGCTTCCCTCACGAGCAACACGCGGCTCTAACGCGGGCCGTCGAAGCTCAGAGTCATAGAATCACAGTGGTTTGGGTTGGAAGGGAGCTCAAAGCTCATCCAGTTCCAACCACTTTGCACTCGAGCAGGTTGCTCCAAGCCCCTGTGTCCAACCTGCCCTTGAGCACTGCCAGGGATGGGGCAGCCACAGCTTCTCTGGGCACCCTGTGCCAGCGCCTCAGCACCCTCACAGGGAAGAGCTTCCTTATATCCAGCCTAAATCTCCCCTGTTTCAGTTTGAACCCATCACCCCTTGTCCTATCACTACAGTCCCTGATGATGAAATGCTGTTTCATGACTTCTCTGAAGTACCCATCCCATCCTCAGTACCTCACAGCAGCAATTGCTGTAGTAGCTCCTGCACTAACAGATGGATTTACTGTGCTCTGAAAGGTGGTGAATGCACAACACAACAATTGAACATGACCCAGCTACAGCGAAACGTTCTTTCTTCCTCCTACCTGTGCTGTCCTGCTCAACACACAACAGTGGCCAGACAGTGACTCATACAGTAGGGATATATTCATTTAATTACCACTTTTTGACAGTGGTGATTAAATAGAGCAGGGTACAACCTCTTCATTAACTGCAGCCTTTCCAAAAGGATCCATTTCACTCTCCCTTCCCTTACTTCCTGTTATTTTTATCCCTGGAAGTTCTTTCTTGACCGTACATATTCTTTGGCTCCCAAGTGCCCTTCATTGCTGTCTTCAGGCTTTTCTCTGACTCTGCTCACTCTTCATTTCTCTCCCATGTTTTCTACCTGTTTGGGTTTTCCTGACATCCTCTTTCCACTCTTTGCTTATTTTTCCTGGCCTTTCCACCCTTTTCCTCTGACATAACAGATGTGGGGCTCTTTCTAAAATGTTTACAACTTCTGCTCTTTGTTTTCATCTCCTTTTCCTAATTATTTTTATGAAGCCTACCCTGTGAAACGCAAGGCTTGACCCTTACATGGCAAATACCATACTAAGATAGTATTAAAAAAATACATTTAATATTGTCAGTATATCATTAGCACAGGAAGGTAAATTTGGTTCAGATTCAGCTACCAGGATAATGAATGTATGAAAACATTTGCTGTCTTCGTGGTAGTAGGAAGATTGCTACCACAATCAGGGTATAAAGATAAAAGCTGGTACAGTCAGATAAAACAAACAAGTCCATGGGACTGGCAGGGGGCCTTTGTGTCCACAAGTACTCTTGGCTCCGCATTTCTTTGCTTGTTGAAGGAAAATCACCCTTCTTCCCCCAGCTGTTTTGGGGAGATAACTGCAAAAGACAAATGAGCAAGGAAGAAATAGTACTTTTCACTTGACAAGCTAAGTTATGTAAAACGTCCAGGCTCCTGAGCACACAGGCCCTTCTTGCAACGTGAATTACCTACCCATAGCAGTTTCATTTATCTGTGCTTATTATATACTAAATACAAGCGAAAGCATAAAAGGAACACCATTTGAGTGTTTGAAGACTGCACATGATTTTCCCACCTGCTTTCCAAGAGAAAAAGTTCCACAATCTGCTCTTATTTATATTTGAGTTTAATCGTGCAGCCTTGTCATAAATTTAGTAACCTAAGGAGTCTAACTGTTGCCATCTGAGCGACTTAAATGCACAGGCTCCAGACAGTTAAGGAGTTCTGCTGATTTTTAACTCCTGAAGCCTATTTTTAATTTTTGCCAAAGTCAATGGAGTCGTGGAACACTTATGAACTTGAAGGGCTTCGATTATTAAGGTTCAAATGATAGCTTTGGGATGGCTTGACCATTGAGATTAACTGGACCTGCTCCAGCCTGCAGCAAATCCATTACCTTCAGGCTCTTTTCTTTTATTAAAACTCTTCAGGCAATTTACTTCAAAAGGTACCACTCCCAGAACCTGATTACAAAGGCACTTAATGCTAAACTAAACAACTCTACAGATTGTTAAAGTTACCGTAAGAATGCAAAGACAGAACATCACATACTTAAACATAAAGGTGTCCGTATTCAGCAACTATGAATTGCTAGAGAAAACCATCAATGCTACTTCAGAAAAGCTGCAGCAGAGCAGTACACCTCTAAAAATAAAACAACACTTGCTTCAATCTGTCTGTAAGACACACAAGTAGTAAGAAATAAACCTTGGGTTTATATCATCATATCAGTTGCATATATTTCCACGAGTTCTATGTTTATTTTCAACATCGTGACACAGAGCAGCTCATTACTAATCCTGCACAGCACGGTGAAAGGAGTAAGTAAGCCAGCACATACCTTGCTGTTTATAACAAAACGTGTGTATGTGGGGGGGAAGTGTGGTAACTCTGAAATTAGATTTGATTTCTCTCAATTCTTGAGCGTGCTGAAGGATATGTACTAGGCCATAGGAGAGACATCATCTTAATCAGCTTATCCTAACATCTTTTGTCGAGGGACAGCAAAATCCATGTTGCTCTACAGTTTTCTGCTGTCCCAGGGCAAAGGATATCCTGGAACACACATACCAGTTTCTGATAGGTCTCCCCTATCTCTCTAATTGCGTGTTTTCCATGATCGCTGGGACTGTCTCTTCATGTTTCCAGATCACTCAGCCACTTCAGGATGCTGAGTTGGGTGGTGGTTGTGACACACTGTCAATGGAGATAACTCACAGTCCTCAGGTACCAGGCCCTGCAAGTAAAACACATTGCCTTGGCAGTTGTTTCTCCATTTTTTTCTCCAGCAGGATTTGTTCTGCAGGACACTGGATACCCTCTGGACAGTTTGAACATTATCAGAGAGTCCAGAGCTTACAATGCTTTCATCCACATAATCTCATCTTCTGTTTCTTGCCACTCTTTCTCTTCCCTGGAGTGAGACCTTCACTTTGCAGTTTACTAGCAATACCAGCCCCTTCTCTCTCCCAGGGTGATCTGGATAGGAGTGCCCATAGAGAATTCCCTTTTCATCTTGTACTGCTCTGCATTGTTCCAATGGCACTGCCTCAGAGCACATTCTGCAGATTTTGTGCCAACGCTGCCATTGCCACGTACCGCAGGGCTTTTGCTTCTGTGAAGTTTGTGTTGATCCCCCACACTTTCACACATTCAGCAGCAGACTTAATAATAGCAGGACCGCAATGTAGCAAGTTAGGGAACTTCAGCTCCCTTTCCTTGGTTTATTTAATCCAAGGTTAGCACACAATGAAGGCATAACCTGGAAAGCTCCCTACCATATAGCCATATATGACTTCACCCATTATTAATCCTACTTGAGCTTCAGCCACAGAAGAGCAGACAGATTCTTACCTAAGGAAAGAACTTTATGAGAACAGAAATAGTTGGGTCCTCTTCTTGTGATGACCAGGCTGAATAGAAGCGCAGAAGGCTTAGGATTCTCTTAAGGCAGAAGTAAGGAAGCAGGATTGCCCTTGGAGTTTGTACATAAAGGAATCTGCCAGGAAAAAACAGCAGAATGTAGTGGCAAGCAAATTACAATGCATACCTTGTCCTATTTAACAGCTTTGTGGGGCCAGTTCTCTTTCTGCAGGATACGAAGATCCCCACCTTGAGTTAACTCATTTATATGTGCATTGCCTGTATCCTGAAGGAGGAAGAATATGCTCCTAGTGAGTTAGTAATACAGCAATCTGATCTGTCCTTGCACATCTTTGTTCACATCTCTCTCCTTCTCTCACTTAAAAATTGTGCTTGCTTTTTAACTATATATAACTATATATAGCTGGAGCAATATATAACTGGAGCAACTGCAGAACTGCAGTTGCATTTTAGCTATATATATGTATATATAAAATTATATTGAACTGGAACATCTATGTGTGTAACCTTGTTTCTGTAGAAACAAACAAGACCAATTTACCCAGCTTGCCTACCCTGGCAACAAAAAATAATCACAGTTTTAGAACGGGAGGTCCTGAAGACCCTTCTTTGACACAGAAATTGCCTCCTTCATTTCTATAAAGATGATTGTAAGTCTCAAGCTGCCTGCTGCCAGAATAACACTGAAGAACATTAGTGACTCAACCCAATTACTCTCCATCAGACTTTTTCTCCTTTCTTGGCTTTCAGTTCCCAGTACCATTTTCATGCTACCTTAAATGCTTCCCTGCAGCTCTGAAAAGAAAAAATAATTAAAGAAAAAGGAACAAGAAATACTTTGAGCGTCAGGGGGAAAAAATTAAGCTACATGAGGCACCTTAAAGGTCTAACATATCTCCAGTTACCCTTCCTTGCTGCATACAGAACAATCAAAGCAGCACTTTGCCTTACTGAGCAGCTGATTTGGGAGGTTTGCCAATGTCCCTTCTTACAGCATGGAGTGTGATCATCTCCTCCCAACCGGGGCCTGGAATGTTTCTGTAATTCTTCACCATTTTGAGGACTTTTAAGTCCTCTGCATGACATAATCTCCTTACAGCTTTCAAAATGAAGCTCTCTTGCTGTACGCTCCACGTTCTCACTGCGTGGTGTTTGGCCACAGCGAGTAGTCATGCTAATTTGGCATAGATGCCATGATTCACAGCCACAGCAACTGCATCTCGTTATGCTTCTGTTTGGAGGAGTATATTGTAGAGCAGGTTATCCGACAGCCACAGAACTCACTATTACAAGCAGAACCAATGGATCCAGCTTACCCTAACCTGCTTCACTAGCTACCATGGTTTTGCTTCGGTTTTTTGCAGAGTCAATGTTTATCTGGTGTGTCTCTTAAGTAGCTGCTGCCACAAGATGCATCAGAGAAGACGGAGGAAACAGCTTGCAGCGACAAGTAAGAGCTAAGTAACAACAACAGAACATGGGCTGAGCTATTACTGTATTTCATGGCAGACGCCCTTTATGCGAGACTGAGAATACGGACACCATTTATGGTGGAAATAAGGGAAGCAATGGGCTTAGAACAGAAGCACAAGAAAAGGGATGATCTGGAAGTGCTCACAGAGCAGCTTTTCAGTTAACAACTGGCAGAGCAGCAGTAGGGCTCCTAAATATGTTGCTGTATCAAAGTCAGCAGACCTGCACTGTTGGAGATCTACCGGCAAATCTATTTTGGCAAGTCAGTGAGAGAAGCTTGTGGACCACTGTGAAATACTTACAGACAGCTGTGTCAGGAACAGCGGCAGGAGCTAAGTTTGCCTGCTGGGATGTTAGCAAGTTTATTTCTGTTTCACCCTTGGCTCACCCTGGTCTTCATTTCAGTGGGATTTCAGAATATCCTTTACTGCCCTGATTAATGAAGGTAGAGAAGAAACAAATTCATAATCCACAGACAGTGACAGAAACTACCTTGGGCAAACTAAGCACAGTGACAGACCGGACGGAAGGCAAGATGATCCTACACATCAAACACCCCTTAAATGACAAACGGAGCCATGACTTGGGAATCTTGTTTGCATCCCGTGTATGACTTGAGAAAAGGTTTCATGATACGTTTCTGAGACCTTCCTAATAACAGTACCCAAACCAGGCTTTAACAACTGTGTTCCCAAAACGTTAAGATGAGTCACAGCGTCAAACAACTCAATGGAATTCATCCCTTTCTTTACATTTTCCATGTGGAAATATAGATCATTTATAAGCATCATGGCTTTATACTACCTATCAGTCTGTCCCCCCTTGCTTTTCCACATCACCGCTCACTCTTGAACTACTATGAAATTAATAGCGCTCCCTTTCAGCTGGAATAACGCCTTTGCGCCTATCAGCTGTGCTGGCGAACAGGTACAACTGTGGCCCCGTTTGTAGCTTATTTTTGAGGTCACAGTGCCCTCTACTGTCTAAAGCAGCCTCTTCTGCATCATCTTTAGATGCTCTTTAAGGTCCCTTCCAGTCCAAACCATTCTGTGATCTTGTTTAAAAAAATATGCCAGCTGTTTATATATTCACTAAAAAGAGCCCTTTTTTCCCCGAATAAACGCATTCCTTTCTGTTTCAAGGTACGCTTTCATCTTAGACTAGCAGGCCAGATCTGGGTTGTTCGATCAGACAGAAAACAGGTTGGCCAGGGCATAGTCATTTCTTGCTGACTCTGCTTTGTCAGTCGCTGTTAAAGTTAAACAAGCCACTGATCTATTCAGAGCTTGCATCACACCTGACTTGTAAATGTTAAGTAATTCCACATAAGGAAGAGCTCTGGCACACATGCAAAGCAAGACGAATCAGGCCTGTGTTTCAAGTACAAATTGCAAATACATCTGCCACAGATTTGTATTGCTCCTCGTGATCATCCTGACTCAGCAGATACAAATCACCTGTTACATATGGAGGTGTTCTTTACAAGCTCCTCTCCTGTTTGCAATTGCCTTCACCATTTCTCTCCATGGGTGATGTGGGCTCCTTTAGGTGGTTTCACTCCCTTCCGAGTGTCCCCTGGAGCACCATAGATGTCCTGCAGGGACCATCCATCCCTGCCCTCCCACCAGCCCATCTCTCATGAGTAAGCACGAGAGACCCTTTGTGGCACTCCCCCTCTCACCCCAAAGCCCCATTTACTTTGCCCACCCTGTCCCTACCATTATAAAAACTGCTTTTGATTTTACCAAAGAGAATTGAAATCAAAAGAAGCATCTATAGCTAACAAAAACTCCCCTAGCCTGGCCCATTTCTTAAGCACCATGCAGCAGGTAGCACTTGAAGGGGTTAAGTGCAGGGGGGACACTTCTATTTAAAATATGCTGTTTGTTTCATATTCTGCATATTTATAGCTTGACAGAACAACTCGTTATGCTCAGGGAGCAGCAGCAGGCTCATTGTTTCACAAGGCAGGTACAACCACTCCAGCTCCTCAAGGTGCTACAACTTGTTTCCCATTAGGGGATCCTGTAGCATGGTTCCCTGTAGCATGACACGTAGGAGTTCAGAGGGTTTTCCTTCCAGAGAGGTTACATTGATGATACACATCAAGGTACATACTGATGATGGACTGAAGCCTGAATATAGTACAGCATTCATTTTCTTACGTTAGCCTGATAGCAAAATGAAGAGAGTTCACTAAACAATGCACTTTCAAGTGTACACCTACTCATACATAGGTGCATTTGCATGCATGCATGTATGTATAAAAAGTACCTGTAAAATACTCAAACAGCACTGCTGGACATGGAACACACATTTCACCAGACACATTTGGCTTTATCTAACCATTTTTATCATGCAACTGCCACATCATAAAGCCACAGATAATTTCACTGATACTGAGTAGAGCTGAGGCTCCAGAACGAGCCCCAGGGCTGCACTGCAAGGAAACTGTGGCCCACTTGTAATCCTGGGGTTTCCTGAAGAACTACTTCACAGGAAGAATGCTTTTAAAATTGCCACTTAATGGAAGGAGAAAAGGATGTCAAGGATCAGAAAAGCATGTGAATACTTAGTGCTGGTTCTGGGTGGAAGAACAAGCTGTTGGGAACACGTGCAAGGGAGCAGAGAAATGCAGAAAGCCTGTCAGGAAAAGATAATTCTCTTTAGAAAGGTTTCCCTTTCCCCATCCACATCCTTGGAAAACTTCTACCCACTTTTCAAACACAAAATGCTTCATTGCCCACTAACAAGTCACTAACTACCGGTACCAGGTTTAAAGTAACTTCACCTTTACTTGCCGTATGCATACGCAGAAGTGCGTTTTGCAAGCAGCGTGAAACCTGCACATTTCAGCTGTCATTACAAGCCTAAATGCCAGCATAATTAGAGAAATTGCAGAGGAAAGAATGCAAAATAAATGATGACAGTCTTACTTTATGGTAAACTGATAAAAAAAAACCCCTTGTAATCGTGAAATCAGTCAATAATGTTGTACAGCTGTGGAAAAACTAAATGTTACACTGGAGCATGCAAGAAGGAGTTTCATATCTCACTCATGAAGTCATCTACTGACTCCAGTTACTAGTGGTGAGATCTCAGTTAAAGGAATGTGTGCAATGATAGTGAGCACTGCACTTCAGGAAAGATTTCGACCCATTGAAGGATAGGGATTTTTCATAATCTCCTTTATCCCTTACTGTCATTCTTATTTTACATCAGCCATGGTAGTTTCAAAGTAGATTTCCCCCTCCACCAACCACATGCACACAGCAGAAAAACCCCTTGAAGTCTACACAAGGAGGATGTGAAAAATAGCCCGGAGAAGAGTAATCAGAGGCAATGTAGTATCAGTTTTCAAACATGCAAAAGGTTGCTACAAGGAGAGAGAAGCACTGGATGAGGAGTGAAGAGCTAAAATGACAGCCTGTGCCAGGTTAGATGTTAGGGCCCATTTCTAAGGGAAGAATAGTTAAGCATCAGGCTCTTTAAAGGACCTGTGGAATCTCCATTGTTGGAGGCTCTTAAAAGCAAGTAAGATAAACATCTTTCAGAGGTGGTTTAATTATAAACTGATCTTGGCTTGAGCCAAGGAGATGATCTCTGAAGATCCCTTCCTGCCCTACTTTTTATTATTATATACTAGCTAATCCTTCAATAAGTCTTTATGAAAAAGATTTATCCCAAGTATCCCCTGACCCAGCTGTGAGCTAGAGACCACCCAGCTCCTAATACACTGAGCAAAAATGCTACTTTTACCCTGAGCTGCCATTCCATGGTTGTTTATCATGAAAGCTCTATGTAACTTGGAGATTACCAGTCTTCTACAATGAAATGCATTGCCAACACCTTCAAATTTTGACAACTGAAAAAAAAACCCCAACCCTAAAAGCCAAAACCAAGAGAATCAAAAGAATTCTGGAAGCAGAAGAGCAGGACCAAACCTGTAAGGTTTGATTGTGCCTTTGTTTCGAGGTGGGGGAGTAAAAGAAGGAGGAAACACTGAGTTTGCAGTTGAAAACTAGCCTGGCTCTTAAAGAGACACCCAAATTTCACTAATGGGTGTGCCATGGATCTACTGTGTAAGTAAAGTGGGTGATCTAAAATGAGGTGATAACAAGGAAGGGAGGGAGTTGTGGCAAGAATTGGTTAGAATAGGGACTGTGTGTGTGGAACAAGACTGGAGAGGAGCAGGCAATAAATGAGGAAAACAATGAAAAGTCAGAGAATAGAAGGAAAGAGAGAGGATGAGCCTTATTGGAAAATAACCTTAAATGTGCAACAGAGGCCTAACTCCAACACAGATGCTGATATTTTCAGTGTCTCATATGTTTTTAAAGGAGTGCTAAGGGTTGAAAGGAAATACCTAATGTTGGAGAGAATCGTGGCCCTAGAACCTGCATCCCCTTACCGGCTGCTTGTATTAGGTCAGAAGCCCGTAGGTCTCACAGTTCTGAAACAGTGCATAAAAGCTCAGTCAGTCAGAATTAAGTTTTTCATGCAGTTGAAGAGCTTGAGAAGGCATCTTTGTGTGTATGTTCTCTACCTCAGGATACAATAAATGTTGCCTTCTCATGGAATCCACTCTGTTGCCCACATTCAAGAACAGGTCTGTCTGTCTCTTACGTGATGGACTTCTGCTGCCTTCCTCTTTCGAGCTGACTCCAGAAGCCTGTTCCTTCTCAGGGCTTCGACAAGTAAGTCCCAGAGGTCTCGTGGATTGCATGTTCCTGGTCCTTCTTCCTCATCGTCACTACTACCCGAAAAAAGAACAGAATCCTTTGTGCTTGAAGGAAAGGAAGACTAAAGTCAAAGGAGTTCACACCAATGGACACCTTACAAGAAGAAAGATTGCAACTGCATCTTCAAGTTTTTCTTCTATTTCTCTTGTTGTAAACCTTACCTCAGTAAATACTGTCAAGTTTCTGTCCTCTCTCTACTTGAGTCTTCAAAGATGCCCTATCCTTGTCTTACAGTCCCTGTAATTTTAGCACTAATGGAATTGGAATCTTCTTTCCTGTTTCTGAAAATCTCCCCAAATATGGCTTGGAAGAACAAGCAGGAATTAAAATGCCACAAGCAGTCAAGCATGTGTCTTCACTTCTCCGAGATGGCAGGGCTATGGCAGACACCTGCTTTGGACTTCAGCATTTCCATTAGAGATTTATTCCCATTTCACTACGGAGTCCATCTGAGACATTCTGATCCTCCATGTCCTCTCAGGGGATGAATCCATTTCTCTCATTGTGTCTGCTTGAATATAGAATCCAAAATCATGAAGATTAATTATGAAAATAACGTCCTTAAGTTCATGGCTTCTCCTCAGTTACTTATAGAAATAAGTCTCTGTATACGCATATGTGAGTTTGTCTAATTCTACCAAAAGATTCTTTACTATTCAAAATGACAGAGGGTAGATTTAGGTTAGATCTAAGGTGAAAGTTCTTCCCTGTGAGGGTGCTGAGGCGCTGGCACAGGGTGCCCAGAGAAGCTGTGGCTGCCCCATCCCTGGCAGTGTTCAAGGCCAGGTTGGACACAGGGGCTTGGAGCAACCTGCTCTAGTGGAAGGTGTCCCTGCCCGGGGCAGGGGTTGGAGCTGGAGGAGCTTTAAGGTCCCTTCAACCCAAACCAGTCTGGGATTCTGTGATTTAGCCAATTTCAACTTAATTCACCAGTCACCCTATACAATAGCAGGGTGAGTTTTTACATTCAGATGGCTTCTGTATTAATAACAACTTAGATCTATGCAAAGAGTGGAAGTAAAGGAGGGCAAAATGTTGCGAGGACTGCAAGGGGTAATTCAGGTGGTCTCTATAGCTCACTGTCAGCATACTTTTGAGACTCAGAGGGAAGGTCTGCAAACGTATCAAAACGATTGCCACAGAAGAAAATACATGCATCTGTATACAAACACACAACCTGCATAGTTCTACCCTGAGTAAGGTGTGAGTTGTGGCACACTCAGCAACCGCAAGTCCTGAACAACTTCCTCAGCTGCTCAAAGCAAGCTGTAAGTGGGTGCAGACATCTGCTTGAAGCCTTGCAAGGCTCCCTGAGCGTTACAAATTGTCTCGTGTGAGACTGAGGATCAGGCTGTGTATTTTCTGCCTGCTACGGCGTTGAGTACATGTGCCAAAGAAGAGAACTTCTTTGTCAAGATGCGGACCGGTGAACTTCTTCTGTCTGCAGGGAAGCAATCAGCAGCAGTGCGCCTGGATACGAGCTGGTTAGTTCCTCGAGTTCAGGCAGCATTTATTACACTAATACTCGCTGAAAATAAGGAAGTGGGAAGAACTATGTATCTTGGCACGCAACACAAACAGAGCTGCC
>NW_009934799.1:0-1765 GCF_000696875.1 Nestor notabilis
AATCCCCCCAAAAAGAGCCAAGTGGATGGAGCTGGAGCTGGAGCTGCTCTGTGGGGCCGTGAAGCGCTTTGGGGAGGACCTGAACCACCTCAGTGCCCTCATCAAGGACCGCACCATGTATGGGGGGGGTCGGGGGCTGGTTTTGGGGGTCCCCCCCGACCCCTCCAAATTTACCCCCTTTTCACCCCCTTGTCCCTGTCCCTCCAGGGCACAGCTCAAAGCCACGGCCAAGAAGAAGGTTTATGAGGACACCGGGGTCCCTCTGGCCACGGAGTCCCCCAAGAAAGGGCCGCACAAAGGAGGGGGCCCCTAAATCGGGGGCCCCCCGGGGCACCCCAAGACAACCCCAATAAGAAGCACAAAGCAGCAGGTACCGCAATGGAGAGGCACCAACATCAGCCACTCCCCCTTGTTTTGGGGTCCCCGTCTTCATCATTGAGCCCCCCCCATTCACTTTTGGGGTCCCCCTATCACCTTTAACCTCCCATTCACTTTTGGGGTCCCTCCATCACCTCATTCACTTTTGGGGTCCCCCCTTCCCCATTGGGTCCCTTTAACCCCCCCATTCACTTTTGGAGTCCCTCCATCCCTATTGGGGTCCCTTTAACCTCATTGGGTCCCTTTAACCCACCTTTAACCCCCCATTCACTTTTGGGGTCCCTCCATCACCTTTCACCCCCCCATTCACTTTTGGGGTCCCCCCATCCCCATTGGGTCCCTTTAACCCCCGCATTCACTTTTGGGGTCCCCCATCCCCATTGGGTCCCTTTAACCCCCCCATTCACTTTTGGAGTCCCTCCATCCCTATTGGGGTCCCTTTAACCTCATTGGGTCCCTTTAACCCCCCCATTCACTTTTGGAGTCCCTCCATCCCTATTGGGGTCCCTTTAACCTCATTGGGTCCCTTTAACCCCCCCATTCACTTTTGGGATTCCCCCATCCCCTTTAACCCCCCCATTCACTTTTGGGGTCCCCCCATCCCCATTGGGTCCCTTTAACCCCCCCATTCACTTTTGGGGTCCCCCCCCCGAACCCCCTCTTCCCCCTGCCAGATGGTGACACTGAGGCCTCTGGGGACATCGTGGACATTGAGGGGTTCCCGGAGCCCCCCCAGAGCAAGAAGCTTCACTTGGACCAAGGTTTGGGGGGTCCCAAAACCTGGGGGGGGTCCCCAACACGGGAGGGGTCCCCAACACTTGGGGCCCCCCACGATGGGCTTTTGGGGGGCCCTTTGTCACCCCTTGTCCTCTTCCTCCAGCCTGAGCCGCGGCGTAAGGACCCTGGACAGCGACACCCCAATAACCCCCCAGCCCTTTTGTGGTCCCTCTAGAACCCCATCACTTTGAGGACCCCCCCTATGACTACCCCCCACCTAATAGGGGTCCCCCAAACCCACTTTGACACCTCCCCCCTCCAGGGCCCCCCCAATCCCTTTGGGGTCCCCCAAATACCCCCCTGTTGACACTCCCCCCCATCATTTTGGGGTCCCCAAATACCCCCTATTGACACCCCCCCCATCATTTTAGGGTCCCCAAATACCCCCTATTGACACCCCGCCCCCAGTTTTGGGGTCCCCCCTCCATGGGGTTCCCCCTATAATGTGTCTGGGGGACCCCCCCAATAAAGGTTTTGGGGTCCCCTCCATGTCAATGTGTCCTGCTCATGGATTTGGGGGTGCCCTCCCCCACCCCCCCATCCCATGGGATATGGGGGGACCCCCAAGAGTTGGCGCCGGGTTCGAGCCTTTATTGGGGTGACAAAGGGG
>NW_009934800.1:0-10286 GCF_000696875.1 Nestor notabilis
ACCCGCCTATGAACCGTGGAGTCAAGGGGCTGCCGTGTGCTCTTCTGTTCGCCCCAGCCGGGTAACGCCGTTTTCCCACCGCGACCATCTCTTCGGGTGGTCCTTCTGCGGGAGCAGAGGTGGCCCGGACCTCAACGCGCACACAGCAAAGCCTGCGTATGAGGACAAACCTGTATTGCTGTCCCAGGGCCTCCCAGTAACATGGCTTTAGGGCTGCTGCCTTGTCCTCAAGGGTACCCCAGTCCCGGGCAGGTTATGGGTGGAAAAGGAGGTGGGAAACCACCTCATACACAGACTTGCAGGCTGAGCATGATTTGTGAGCCAACGTTAGGCCTGGTCTAGATCTCACTGCAACATAACCCCGTTCCCCTTTGTTCAGTGCAGAGAGGAAGCAGATTACCATCTTCTTGCAGTCTTGTCCTTGCCTCCCTTCATGTCTCCTGCAGCTGCCACCAACCAGCACACACCTTGCATTCCTTCCTACTTTCCTCACTCCCTCCTGAATTGTTCCTGAATTTGCTTGCTCTCCAAGGGCATGGTGCCCGCTGCTCAACACCTTTCTTCAGCTAGTGCCTTCCTGCTGTTGGAGCAACTTCAAATAGTGGCCTCTGCTGCTCCTGCTGCCACAGCATGAGCTTTGTTAGCTTATTTAGCAACCCCCTGGCACTGCTGACTTGGGTTTGGCTGCAGCTCCGCAAGGCCTTCTGGGCCAGGCAGTGCAGGACAGCTGCCTGGGCACTCACTGCCTCAACCCCTTTGTGGAGCTGGTTGTTTCTGCCTGCATGGCCCCCTCCTCAGGTGGCTCCTCCTGCCTGGGACCACATCCCCCAGCAGCTATGAGCACTGGGAATCCCAGTTGCACCAGCACTCACATCCTATGCCTGGTGTCCTCAACATAAAAAGGACATGGAGCTGTTGCAGCAAGTCCAGAGGAGGGCCATGAGGATGATAAGAGGACTGGAGCACCTCCTGTATGAAGACAGGCTGAGAACGTTGGGCCTGTTCAGCCTGGAGAAGAGCAGGCTGCGGGGCGACCTCAGAGCAGCCTTCCAGTATCTGAAGGGGGCCGACAAGGATGCTGGGGAGGGACTCTTCATTAGGGACTCTAGTGGTAGGACAAGGGGGAATGGCTTTAAACTTAAACAGGGGAAGTTTAGATTAGATATAAGGAAGAAGTTCTTCTCAGTGAGGGTGGTGAGGTACTGGAATGGGTTGCCCAAGGAAGTTGTGAATGCTCCAACCCTGGAGGTGTTCAAGGCCAGGTTGGACAGAGCCTTGGGCGACATAGTTTAGTGTGAGGTGTCCCTGCTCATGGCAGGGGAGTTGGAACCAGGTGATCTTAAGGTCCTTTCCAACCCTAACTATTCTATGATTCTGTGATTGCTGGTGTCCTCTGCCAAACTCAGTCAATTACTGCCTACTCTGCCACCCTGGTTAATAAAGACAATATGGGCAAAGCCAACACAGCCCCAACAAGACCCATCCTGTCACTGCTGGTACAGAGCAGCAGAGGCATCTGTCAAGCATGTGAGAGGCAGAAAATCTTCAGCGCAGAGCACTCAGCTATCAATCGTGTTATCAATCAGTTTGGGGTGAAGGGAGTGCAATTTATTCCACCTGGGAAAGCTTTTTCTGGCAGATTGCTGCTCCTTGCACATCATCTGCATGCTGCAGCATGAGTGGCAGACACGTGCCATGGAAGACATGCCACAGTCCCCACTGGCAGTCATGTGTTGAAAGTTGCCAGGCTTTTTACAGTTCAGTCATTGCATGTTGAAAGGGGCTGGGTGAAAGACCTTGAGAAGAACACTCCCACCTCCCAGGGCCTTTTGGCAGGGGCGGACAGTGCAGATACCCATGCAGATTATTTACAGAAAGCACAAGGGGTGGGGCTGGGGGGGTAAAACTGGATTAGCAGTTCAAGTGTCCATCCTCAGCACTGGTTAACTGCCGTGTTCCTCATTTCTGGCCAGGGGAACTCACCCTGCCTGTTTTTGTTATGCCTGGAGCAAACTTCTAGCAATGAGATACACTGAGATGAGGGACCTCCAAAGCAAAACGTCAAGCACTACTCCCCCTCCCTCAGGTGTCAAGTGCTGATATTTTGGTGTTGTTTTCTCCCTAGTTCATGGCTGAGGCTCGTATTAGCAGCCATGGGCTGAAGAGGAGAGACCGTGTCCCCAAGGGTGAAAGAAATGACCATGATAGGTCCAGCAACACCAGAGGAAGAGCTGGGCCCCTGCACCTAGGGGCCTGACACCTCCTGAGATCCAGCCATGAGCCCAAGGGAGGAAATGAAGAACAAAGAGTCCTGACATCTTTGGAAACCAAGGCAGGACCCCCTGGGCACCAAAGAGCTGCCCTGGTTCTACTTCAGCATGTCCTGAGCTCACTCCACTGATCTTTTGGGGGACGCTGCTGGCCAAGTTCTGGCTAGAGAGCACAGGGGCAGATTCCTCAGGAACTGCAAATGGTTCACCACCTTTCTACCTTTGCCTATCTATTGGTTTTCTCTAATGAAACCATTGTTTAGGTGAATATCATTTGTTTGCAGTACAGTTACGTTGACTCAACCTGCAAAGTCCTATACTGCACAGTACTTGTTTTTCTCTACTCATTCCTGACCATGTCATTCCAAATAATTCATGAAGGTCCCATTTTATACGTAGGAAGATAAAGATAAGAAAGTCTTGGGTGGCCATGTGAAAAGCCAGAATCTGGCACCAGTTCTGGGATTAGATGCTACATATGCGTGATACTCAGGCGTGAGCCAATCAATTAAGCCAGCTTTTCATGGATAAATGCGACTGAATGAGAAAGAGGAGGTGAAGGAAGAGTCGAGGCCCTACCAGTCACTGGCAATGTTGTGTGTTTGCACACCAGCTAGCTGTTACCTGTGTTCTAGCACTTTCCAGACTCATTCTACTCCAGCATTCAGGCACGTTAGCTGGGATCCTGGGGTCCCTATGGGCTGCTTTCAGCATATTACAGAAGCTGTGGGGGATATCCTTTGTGGGATGATACTGCAGTCCCTTGCTAGTGGTTTGAGAGGTGCCATCCTGACAGGCATCCATCACCCAGAGATGCACAGCTCGGTGTAACACATGCAACCAAAGCTTTGCTGGTGCAGGACAGGGGAAGTTTGCCTAGATTCTCTCCGTGTGTTATTTTTAATGTCCAGGGAGGCTTTTCAAGTTTTAGAATTGCTAATCTTTATACATAATTCCCTTTGCAGAGTTGTTATTCCCAAGGCACAGAAATGTAACAGCTTGTAACACCAGAGAGCCAGCAAACTATTTAAAAAGCAGAATGGCACAATGGATAAAGCAAAACGTCAGAGCTAAGGTGCTCCCAGCGCCAAGCAAAACCAGACGATTACTTTATGTGTCTTTCCTATGCTACTATTTCTACATCTACAGTTTGCTCTGCTTGCAGAATCATGACATTGTGAGCACATGCTCCCCTGTTGCCCCCATTTCATTATCTGCAGAACTGCTATCTCACCAAGTTACCCTTCCAGTGTAACTCTTACCTTCAACTTTGTATTAGTGAATTGCATCCCATTTATTTCAGTCCATGTATCCCATTTGCCAAGATCTTACTGGAAAACTAAGCAGGGTAACCTCCAGCCCCTTTTTCCACTCTTCTTAGTTTAGTACAGTCTGTAGAAGTAGGAAGCTTGATCTGTCTTCCATCACATATATCACCAGGGAAATTCAGAGTAGCTGTATTGCAGGTATGGATCCCAGAGCCGTATCAGCAACCCTCAGACTGAAAACCTTAGCCCAGCCTCCAAAAACTTCCACATCATCCTAATCTATGTAAATCAGGAGGGTAAGAACAGTTGTGATAATGTCATGTAACTGTACCAAAACCCACAAAATTCTGCTACTTCACCCTTACCTTACTTTACTTTCTTTTCTCAAAGACTCAGAGATAAAATCGCCTGGCATTATCATTTAGAGAAGGTTGCAGTAATTTCTGTGTCAGTGTGGGTTGTTCTTAAAGTTACTACCTGAATTCCCTGCAAACATGACTCCCCAAACACAGCTTGGATGAAGCAAAACACATACCCTTCAGAACACGATGAACAGTTGCTGTATGAATGAGTTAGTGCGTGAATGCATGTGGTGGTCGATCACCTGCTAAAGCTCTCCAGTGCCATGAGGACCAGGTTTCTAAGAGACCTTTGTAGACTGACTTTTTGAATGAGAATTCTATGTTAGCACTCTCACAAGGCTTAAGAGTCAAAACAAAGACACTTTCAAAAGGTAATCAGAAATACCTAAGAGCAGATATTGGGCTGCAGGGTCCCTTCAGTGTTACTCGCCCAGGATTTCTCTTCACTTGCAACAGATCTCTCTCCCTATTAACACTCCAGTCACAAACACCAGGTCAACACGGGGCATTTTACCCACCAAAATTAACATGAACCCAGAGGTCTGCAGCACTTTTCTTTAAGTGAGGAAATAGTTGTGGAAAGGGAAGAGTGTGTTTCCAGCTCCATTCTTTAAGGAAGACTGGGTAGACAGGTTCTTTAAAGACCTGGAAAGGCAGGAAAACCAGGCAAGCAGGTAATGGCTTCTTTAACAGCAAGGAGACCTAAAAATGTTCCTGGCCAGAAATGTAACAGCTTGTAACACCTCTCTCCTTCAGGACTCCAAATGTGCTTTCCGTGGGCAACCATGCACACACTGCCACAGCCTGTCACACATCACAGTGGGGAGGCACTCTCTGCTCAGGTGGGAATTCTGGAGGATTTTCTGTTGTTAATGGACTTGGACAAAGGACGCAAGTACCATCCCTATTTTCTAGACAAAAAAGTGCTGCTCACAGGATTCAGCTCTTCACTGGCATAAGCAAAGAGGGAAAGGAGAAAAAACAAGCCTGGCTTCTGGAGGAATACAAAGGCAGCTCTCTGCTCCAGTCCCGTTGCCCAAGAGGAAAGCAAGCATTCACTTTAAAGGAGACTGAGTTACGGATGTAGGCAAAGTTGGGGGTGGCAGACACAGAGAGGGGCACCACATCTTTGGCGTTTTCTTTTGTGTGTCACTGCTAAGCCTGGAGTAGGGAAGGTTGGGATGAGGGTCCAGCAAGTTTCTCCTTTGTCCTTCCTGTTTCTCATACCAGCAGCACACATGCTCTCAGGGCAGCCCCACCAGCTTCTTCCTACCAGGGTATGCCTGCTTCCCCTAACAGAAGCCTATTGGAAACCTCTCCAGAAGGAGAAGAAAAACTGGGATTCAGCTGGGAGCTCGGAAGGGAGATGTCTCCTTGGTCTCTAGACCCCAGGTTATTTTTAACTTTGGGAAACCACCTTCATTCTTTTAAGTGTTGGGCAGCCCCCAAATGCCCAGGCTGCTATTGCAGCAAAGAGACACATGGAAAGCAATGACGCAGAACACACACAAAAAGAAGATACACAGTGGCATGGGATACAGTGCTCTGCCCAACAGGAGCAGCAGCAAACTGATCTTGGCTGTGCCCTTGTACTTTCCTGGTGCTGCAGTTTGCCCCCGTGCTCACACATACAGTCCCACAGCATCACCTTTCTCCTCACACGGATGGACACCCACCCTTAGATGCATATACGTTAGCTGCATGTAAACCGGGTGACACCACGGAGCCCGTGACAGTGAGTCACTGCCCATGCTACCTAGACCGGACCAGAAAATGTGCCACTAGGAGGTGGCATTTCCCCAGGTCCCTGCTCGAGGGGATGCTTCAGAGGATGGGCTCAGCCTGAAAAGAAACGGCAGGAGGTGAGGGCTGCAGGCGTGGAGAGGAAGGCACAGGCGGCCTGGAGGAGGAGAAAGGACAGCGAGAGGACTGGAGCAAACAGCAGCCCAAAGACGGGAGGCTGCAGGACCGCAGAGGGTGTCACTGCCCAGCGAACACAGGCTGCGGAGGGTGGGGAAGGGTGCTCATCATGCTGGCTCCTTGGCACCTGGCCTGCCATATCTGATGTGGGTAGAAAGACACCAGAGAGCACCAGTACTGAAGAGAGGGTGGCAACACAAAGACCACTGTGTTCCTCTGCTCCCCATCCCTTTCTCCCCCTCCTCTCCCAATTTATTTACCCGAGTTCAAAAGACAGCCTCACAGTCCCGAGGGGCTGGCTGAAGTGGCCAAGGGGTGGGCTGTGAGGTCATCTTTAATGAGGGCAAAAATCCAGTGTCAACAATGCTGCCCATTGTACAGCCCTGTTTAGACAATACCGGCTGGGTTCTTGCTGCTCGCAGCCCGAGGACTGGGAGCAAAGCCTGTTTGGGGTAACAGGAGGGGAGGAGAATGGGCAGGGGGTCTGGCACTGAGTCAGGCAGCAAAAGATGGGGCAAAGTGCAGCGATAAGCACCCTATCCTAGTCAACAGCGTGTTATCAGCCTAATTCTTGGTGCTGATAAGATTACTGCACCAGTGGCAGGGAATGTAGTCATCCTGGTCACAGCCTGGAGGCATGGTCTATCACGCCCGTTACATCTGCTTTCCCTTCGACCCTGGCAATGAGACACCACTGATTTCTGCTACCTTATCACCTGCCTCTAATCCCACATTTCCCACTCAGCAGCAGTAGGGTGGCAAAGTGAACACCACCAGCTTCTTCCTTCAGCCCTGGCCCTGCTCTGGGCAGCTGGGACTTTGGCCGCTGCTGCTCTTCTGGGAGCCCCCAGCTGTTAACTGAAGAGCCCAGGCAACCCATAGCAAATTTAGCAAATGCTTTAAGGGTGAGGATGGAGCATGGGATCTTTGGGAGTTTGAGGGATCCACTGAATTTATGGACTCCATAAGCTGGCATCTGATCCCCTGGTATCTGAAATCCTGTGACTGACAACCCTGCAACACCTGCAGTTGCCATCACCTTTCAATCAGGCATTAACTCTGAACTCCTATAATCCGACCCAGGTCTTGTCCCAACTCATTCCATAGCATGGGCTCATGCTTCATTTCTCTGAAACACATGTCTATGCCTGGAAGTCAACCTGTTAAACCCAGAGGGACCATTAACCTCTGAAACTGCTGGCAGCAGTGAACCACACTGGTGTTCATCTGCTCTGCAGAGAGGGCTCAATGCCTTTGACAAGCAGGTTCGTTACAGCCAGGGGGAAGAAAGGAGGACTGGTGAAATAACAAAATGCCAACGCAGCACTTCTCCTTGGAAAAAAGGCCCATAGCATGATTCTCCTCTCTCTAGAAATCTAGAAAATGCTCTAAAGCTGTTAACTGCTTCATTCTTCTTCAGGAGAAGAAAAAGAAAAGAAAAGAAAAGAAAAGAGAAAAGAAAAGAAAGATATACAGAAAATAATCCTAGGAGTATTTTTGCAAACCTTTATTTTTGGCAGAGGAGAAGGGGTAGGGCCATCTCTTTCGACAGTTTTCAGCTTATTCCCTCTTTATTTGAGGCTCCATTTTTTCAACTTCATGTTGTGAAATTGAAGAAAAAGGGGGATACAGGGGATGCTGTTAAAGAAGATAAACAAATGACATAAAACAAACCTTGCAAAACCCTTGCCATGAGCTTTCTGTGTGTGTTTTTCAACATTATTGGAGGGGGTAACCAAGGAGATTCACCAAAATTTCCAAGATGTTGACACCAGATGAAATCCCCTTGCAAAACTTACTGCTAAATGGAAAAACAACACTTCTTTTTGTTTTCTGTTTTGAGGGGAGAGTAGCAAGGAAAACAATTTTGTGAAACATCCTTAGCTTAGCCTTGATGCTTTTATCTGCATCCTGGCACTGTGGTAGCAAAACCAGGCTTGTTAGTGCACCCAAGGAGAGGAATGCAGCAGTTCTTTCTCGTATGGGCTCTGCTCACAGATAGTCTTCTGATAAAGCCCACTGCTGGTTTGTGCCTCTCTTTTCCCCAATCTTGATAAAAAACAGTGAGACCCTCTGAAAAAAAGTACTCTGCAAGAGCTTTTCACTAGCACAGTGTCTCATCTGGCTTATCAGTCTTGTGGGGAGGAGTTCTCAAGAAGGTGGAAACAGCCTTATGTTACACCATGCATTTCTGAAGAAACCCTTTGCTGAATTCATGTCCTGTGCTGCTTGTGGCATGGCTTTGCTCATTACTGTCCTGCGACACAGCCCTGACATTGCATCAGCTCATTTATGAAAGACCACGACCTCAGGCAGTGGTCACCAGATGTGGAAGAATTGAATCAGTTTCCTGAGGACAACTGCTGAAGCTGAATCTTTGATAAGCAGTGCTGGCAAATGCCACCAGCAATGTACTTCTGCTGAAGGCTCAGCTGGGCAGCTCCCCCTGGAAGGAGGGACAAGCTTGTCTGGAGAGACAGAAACTAGAGCAGGAAAAGCCCGGCTGGAGCTTTACTGCTGTATGTTTTTCTGGTTTCCCACCTCGAACCACTCAGGGATCCCCCTTTAGTCTCAAGCCTTGCGCAGGAGCCTCCAGGGACTCAGATGGACCGGGCCCAGTGCGGGCCCAGGGGTGTGCAGGGTGCCAACATTGCCCCAGCCAGCAGCTCGCTGCAGAAGGGAGCCTGGCTGGCATGGCACAGCCAAGCCTCCAGCCTGCAAACAGCCAAAAAGCCTTTTGACAAGCAAGGCTGGAGCTGCTGCAATCGAAACATTGTGAAAGCAAACTGTGACGTGCACCTCACCAAGATGTCAATGCCTGAACCACGTGGACGCAGTCAAGAGCTCTAACCTGTTTCAAAAGTAATCAATATGCCAACTGGAGAAGCTGGACATGCTGTGAACAGCCTTGCTCGGGGCTATCCTTACCATGTAAGACTTGAAACCTGACAGCTGAGCAAAGTCCCAGCAGTGGTCAAGATCCATCTCTCTGTGCAAATAAAAAGTGTGATGGTCATCTCCCAGGATAACTTGGCAGAGGACTATTCAGAAAACTTACTCCTGTTGTGTGGGAGCAACCTGATAATGGTGTTAATGTTAGAGGATAACAAAGTCTACCTGCCCTGTATGCTCCCTCTTAGCCATGCTCCATGTCTAAGGAAAAAAGCCAGTGGGAAACGGCTATGGTGAGTTCGAGTACCTGCAAAACTGCACACCTTGATTCCCCAAAAGCCTCAGTGTCACCCAGTCATTGAAAGTAGGTAGAATCTTTAACTAAAACATTATTTCTCCCCAGTGTTCAGTAGCTCTTGTTAAATGTTAACCAAACATTTAACAGGAACTCTTCAAAAGGGCAGTTAAAAGTCCCTCACTGACTCAGGTCAGCTTTCACCATATAGGAACATCTTCTGACATGGGCTCTCTGTTTCAATACTGTGTCTCAGAAGGCAAGCAAGACTTGAGTTCCTAATGTAAAACTTAAACAGAGACTCCTCTCAGACCTCTTCATCCACCACAGTGAAATGAAAGAGGAGAGACATATTTTCCCCCCTTTGATGGACACCTCTAAAACCAGAGAACAACTGGGCTACTGTTGTTTTTCATTGTCACTTTTCCCTCACAGTGATTAAAGTGCAGTTCACTTTTGACAGCTGCCACTGAATCAGCCCCACTATATCTGAGCAGGATCAGCCCAGGGACGGACTCTGCAAGATCTTGGTTGTCCATTTGCACCTCGTGTGGTCAGCTCCATTCCTGCAGGATAGCTGCCCAGACAGGATATGTGTGAAGGGATATGGGCACAGTTTAAAACGGCTTTTGACGTTCCTGTTCCACTCCCAGAATGACTCATGTCAGCAGGGGACAGAGACTGAACACGGGACACACCATAAGTGGGGGAAGGACCTGAAACAGTCCTGGTTCGGGTGATGGCACTAGGGCACTTGATGCTAAATGCCGGAGCGTGCCTGGCACGGTGACCACACAGCGAGGTTGGGACAACTGCTCCAGGCTCTGCCACCACAAGGTCTTATTTGTGAAGACCCTCTTTTTCACTGTTAATGGTGAAGGTCTCCTTGGGATAAAGCTCAGATTTTTCCATTGCTGGCATTACTGGCTAGTGAGGAGGCTGTTATGGAAAACAGCTGATAGCAAACTGAGCTGCTCCTTTTTCCTTCCGCCCTCCGCCAAAGGCACTGTCTTCTGGGGGAAAACAGCCAGGATTCTTTTCGAAAGGTTATAGCAAACATTTTCCATGTCGAGATAAACACCTACATAGATATACATGCTTATCCAGATACAGCTGTGGGTGTGCTTTTCTTTGCAGAGATGTACGATTTATATATACATGTGTGCGTATATATATATATATATAAAATGCTGTCCATGCGGATCGCCTATATACAGCAGATGTTTGATGCCGAAGCCCCTTCTGCACTCCACAGCCGGCTGGGCGAGGGGCTCCTCTG
>NW_009934801.1:0-5576 GCF_000696875.1 Nestor notabilis
GCCCTCACCGGGGGACGGACGGACGGACAGACGGACAGACACGGGACGTAACGGGCAGCCCGCGGCCACCAGCAGCTGCCAGCACAGCACTCGAGCTCTCTCTCTCAAGTTCATTAAGCTACCTTAAGCTCCACAACGCCAAATATCACTTGGATAAAGCCAACAGCCCTACGGGAGCAGGAACCCTCGGTTAGTGCCCCCAGCCTGCTTCTCCACCCGTACTGTCTCTTTTTTCCTCAGAAAGAGAAGCTGTATATTTAGAATCCTGGTGCTGCACTTTAGGTGCCTCTGCTTCCAAAGAAGAGGCAGTTAGAGAAAATAAACATGCAAATTTGGAACTAGCTGATCTTTAAGTTCCCTTCCACCCCTAACCATTCTATGAAGTTAAGAAGAAAGGTTTTCAACTATCTTTCAAAGTTAAATCTTTGCAGATGGGTAGATTTAGTCCAGATGAACTAAAATATTATGTTCAATTTCTATTTTCTTTATTACATTAAATATTAGGCTCCTGGAATCAAAAAAATTCTTTTTCCTTTCCTTATTAAGGCATACTCATTTCTACACCCTGCTCTGAAAACCGGCCTCGCAGTCAGCTGGTTTTCTTTCAGTAACCAAGGATTCCAACAGCGCTGCTTCCCTGTCTCCTTGGCACAGTCTGATCATGGAGGAGTTTACCCAAACCCAGGGCAGCTGTGGGAGACCACCACTCTGCAAGCCAGCAGGACTTTTCCAGGCCCTTGACTTGTATTTTGCCATTTGAAGGTTGCCCTCAGCTAAACACTGTAAATCAGGTAAAGCTGACAGAGGTGACTCCTGACTTTCTCAGCCTTTCAGCTTCTGTGATGCACTTCCCTGCTCAGCCACAGTGCACTAACGCTGTCCTTTTTACCCCTCCTGCAGCAGTTCCCTGGTGTAACAAACAGAGCTGTGCTGGTCTAGCACTCTGCTTAAACGTGATGTATGGATAAATATTTTATATTTTCCAAATTTCTAATGATTTTCAAAGTCTTTAGATGATTAAAGCAGCCAGTGATTTTTTCAGGCCTCAACCTATGCCGTAATTCAGACACTCAGCAAAGGAAGTCACACACAGTTGGACTTAGCCTTTGAAAAGTGAGGCCTGTGCAATTATCATCGCAAATGTCAGGTATTGTGTTTAGCTTATTAACTTACATTAGGAACCTGTAGTGAAGCTGTGAAGTAGCAGTTGTCTTAAGACATTTCCTATTATAGGGTTTTTATTAAAGCCATTTACAGAGCCATAAACTGCGAAGAGGAATGGTTCATGCAAATTGCTGAGATTTATGCTTTGAACATGTTGTAGGTCTGCAAAAGTGCTGGAAATCCTACAAACTACTGCCAGGTCCCACAGACTGCATTGGGAGGAACCAGCACTTCCTGGCTATGGACTGTTTAAACATTGAACAATTTACCAGTCAGCAGCAGTGCTTGGAAAGCTGATTAAAAACGACTAGGCGTCTTCCAATCAGGCCAGGAATTCAGGTTGAGAGTTTGGCACAGGGCAGCACCATGGGAAGCTCCCATGGCACTAAGCCCGCATCTCAGGCACTTCATAACCCATCTGCTCCATTCATCACAGTCATGCTCTCTATAGGCAGTTGCTACTTCATGAGGGACTTTCTTGCCTACTCCCTAGGGGTGGTGGACCTTCTAGCTGCTGTTCGGTCCAGTGAGCCTTTGGGAACTTTCAAAATCCATGTAGAGGGGGAACTACAAAGAGAGGCAGTACCTTCCATGACCCAACCTTATTTATTTGTATAGCAGCTGTCATCCAGAGCTGAGGAACGTTTGCCACACAGTAAAATAGAAGCACTCACAAAACAATAATCAACTGAGAAGCTTATTTGAGAGCAATTTGAAGTGTAGCAGCAAACTAGTCCTTGGTGTTCAACCCCCAGCTCTTCAGAAGAAGGGAGTTGATGAGGTCTTTGCAGTTCCCTGAGACTCAAGCATTTGGGAAACAAAACTCTGGAGTAGGGAAGGTTTAAATGTCCCCCCAGATACTACCTGCTTCAACCTGCTAGACCTGACTTCTACTGTGAGGATCTGTCTGTCTCTTGGAACCTAAGATTTAAGACTTTTTTTTTCATTGCAGATGAATCAGAGGGTAGTGACTTAGCTTTGGGAGCTGCTTTTGTTGGTTTAAGAACAACCAGGTTATAGTAGCAAACGCCATGCAGGCTGCAAGAACTGGATGAGTACACCTTCCTCGTGGTGTTTATGCTGTGCATCAGTACAAAGGATTTTTCTCACAAGACCATCCTTCCAAACCTTGCTTATGCTTTCTTTTCCATCCACTTTAAGGGTTTTGAAAGAAGAGGTAATTTCCTTCAATTTGTTGTTATGAAAAACTGACTAATGTGAATCTAGGGCTTCAGTCTTGAATTAATATAAGGTTAACACTCATGGCAGCTGAGTGATGGGGAAGCAGAAGTGGCTCTGGCTTATGCTGGCTTGCAGAACGTCCCTGGAGGCCATCACACTGGCAAGAATTATTGCCTGAAGGGCAATTACATTGGCAAGCCTCAGCTGGAGCACTGTGCACCCTACTTTCTCACCTCATCATGCCAATTCATGCCGCCAGCTTTGTTCTGACACCCATCCTCTATCACAGGAGCAGGTGGCAAGGAGCCAGCTAACTCAGCGTGGGGTCTCTGCTCCTCAGAGAGCCAGTAACCAAGGGCCAGCTCAGCCTACCACCGTGGCTGCAAAAATCCAACACAATGCAAAGGGCACAAATAAAGCCTGCCTGAATAAAACCCAAAAGCTTGGACCCAAAAGGACTTCTCTGGTAATCAAGAGGAGCAAGACAGAGGGAGTGAAGAAAATAAAACTGACATGCTGGAGCTAGGCCTGACTGGTAGCAAATGAACAGATGGACGGCTCTAGTCATCCTCCTCCTAGGGAGAGGGATGGTAATTCAACTGTAAGACAAAAGACTTGAATGGGAAGGTGCAGATTTCCCCATCCTGGCTGCTGTGCCTGCTGCCTTTTGAGATGGCTGTGTTCCCACTGGGTCTTCATTGCTCTTATCCCCAGGGATGGGGCTGGGTGACAGACAAAGCTTGGCACTGGGTTGGAGTGCTGCTGGATGGAAGCCACCAAGGGAGAGGCCGCAGTGCCCAAAGACTGGTCCCCAGATGGGTTTATCCTCTGGGCCGTGGCTGGGGGGTCCCAGGCTCAGCCACAGCCCCAGACAAGGATGAGGGTTAGGGATGTAGATGGTGCTGGACCTGTAGGACTATTGCACTTTTTATTTAATAAAGAAGACTGGAAAGAATGAGAAGGCCAAGGTTGTGCAGGTGCAGAAAGCACCCATAAATGAAACAGAGAAGCACCACAGCCCTGTTCACTGCAGACAAATGATACTTTTGCAGAGCTATCCCGTAACAGGCCCTAAAATATACCTCTGTTCAACATCCATATTGAACGAAGACATATTTGGAAAAAGAAAATAAAAAAAGAACTGCATGAAAATGTAGAAGCCTGTTAACAGTACACTAGGAGTACATTCAAAGGCATAAAATCATTATAAGCAGACTGGAAAGTATCTAAAGAAACCTCTTACTGATGAGAAAGCATTAGGGTCTCAGAGCAAAGCTCTTATCAGGAAAGATATTTAAAAATATGAAAACAATGCTAGCTACAGGTTAAGGGAAGGTGTTAAAAGCAAGTAAGCAATAGGGGGCTGAATACTAATGGGACAAAATTTGCTGTCAATTCATAGTTCTTCAAGGTGGTTAAGAGGACATCCAACTGTGAAGGACTATAAAAATAACTTACAGTGAGCAGGATTTAATACAGCCAGTAAAATTCAATATAGTTAAATGCAAAGTGATAAGCAGGTGGAAGAGTCTAACTTGATGTACATCATGGGAACTGAGCTGTGGCTTGCCATCCAAGAATGGTGTCTGGGACTGATCGCTCACTGTCTCTTCCAATGCCAGGATGAAACAAGGACAGCCCAGTTTCAAAACAGACTAAAGACAATACATAATCCTCAAAACACTGAGGAAGTATGATAGGAAATTCCCTTCCTCAAGGATGTTGTTGGGAATGCTGGAAGTCTATGTTGGGTTAGAAAAGGTAAAAGAATGACAATAAAAAAATATTCCCTGGGACTTACCTCTGGTTATGGCAGCTTTGAACCAGAGACTTAAGCCGCTGATGGTTAATGGTGGCTCAAGTGTTTTGGGACAGGGGCTATCACATAGGTGGGAATGACACTTAACAAAGAACTCAAGTTAATAAAGGTGTTGCTCAACACCAGAGTTTCTCACTGCCCATGCAGAGAACATTCTTGTATTCATACAAAATTAGGGACAGCAGTAGGTTACTCCCTCTCTTTCTTAGGGTGAAACCCAGCTCCTGTGTTTTGCCTGAATTCAGTTACACACTCCTTCTGCTCCTTCTTTCCATCTGAAAGCTGAAGAGCATCCCATCAAGTTACACACTGCTATGTGTCAAAACCACACAAATTCAAGGCACCCCATCCCTCATAAGCTGCCAGGTAAGTCCCTGTGCTCATTTGAGCTGCTGGTGCTACCAGGAACAACTTAAGTCAAATGTTACCTATCCTTTCCTGTTCTACCCTTCTAAGTGCAACAGCTGACAATGACCAGCACAAAAAGCAGAGAAAAGAGTTTTTCCCGGGAGAAGGGCTGCCAGCAGAGAAAAAGTCTCCTGAAACCTGCTTATTTCCAGAACATGCCTCAAGACTCTTTCTACTAGCTGAAATCAGGGAGTTGCAATAGCAATTAGAAATGAACAAACAAGTCAATTAGCTAAATCCTTGGAGTGTCAAACCAGCAATGAAACACTCCATTTAATGAACACACAGTTTCATAGTGAATCTAAAAACTGACAAATAGGGTGATATCATTTGGAATTGAAGAGACGTGTGTTTCTGAAGTTGTACGTGGTACGGGTGTAAATCAGAAACATCTGCTGCCAGGCAAGAATAGTAAAGACAATGGCCTCCACTAAGAGGATCTTCCCAAAGGCCAAGTCAGCACAATAGATGTGAAGTTGTGATTCCTGACCCAACTCCAAGCAGGGCTGCCTTGCCCTGACTCTGAAAAGGGAAATGAAAAAAACAGAAAAAGATCTTTTAGTGGGGGAAGCTGCCAGCAGCTGCAGGCACATGTGAAGAGTGACTTAGCGGCAGCAGTTGCAGCAAGCAGGCTATGGTTCCCAAAAAGCAGTTCCCAAGAGACTGAGATCTGAAAAGTATGTCACAGCTTCAATGTCCCTGTGGGAAACACGAAGAGCAGAGCAGCACAGTGCTCAAACATTTCCCCTCCTTGCACAAGTGGGTGCAGACAGCCCCCACCTCACTGCGGCTGCACACAGCAAGGTGGGCTTGCTCAGAGATGGGTAGGGACAAACAAGCTCTGCCGAGGGACTGACCACACAAAGCAGAGCCCCGCTGTGCCCCTGCACAGTTGTTTCTCTGGATTTTTTTCATTTGTTCCTTCCTGCCTTCCTGCCTGCCTGCCTGCCTTCCTTCCTGCCTTCCTGCCTGCCTTCCTGCCTTCCTTCCTTCCTTCCTTCCT
>NW_009934801.1:6019-9599 GCF_000696875.1 Nestor notabilis
TTGCCTTCCTTCCTTCCTGCCTTCCTGCCTGCCTGCCTGCCTGCCTGCCTGCCTGCCTGCCTGCCTGCCTGCCTGCCTGCCTGCCTGCCTGCCTTCCTGCCTGCCTGCCTGCCTTCCTGCCTTCCTGCCTTCCTGCCTTCCTGCCTTCCTTCCTTCCGATTTTGAGTACAGGCTTTCCCAAATTTCACATTATTAGTTTTGTTTTCTCAGTTCTGCATCATTTAGCCCCAAAACACTGATTTTGGTGAGGTCCTGCTCCAGCCAACTTGGGGAATGGTCTGGTCAATTTGGTTTTTTTTAAAACAAACCTCTGCAAATCCTCCTGAGCATGTCTTCTAGCCCAGAGCCAACTCATTGCTAATTAGCACAGATCACAGGAAAATATTGCTGATGCACAGTGTATCTCCAAACAGTATTCAGCATTACAATGTGATTTGTAGAGAACATTGTTATAAATACTCTTTTGTACGAGAGAAGCATGGCTAAGCAGAAAACCTTATCTAATCCTGTTTTATGCCACATGCCATATTTGATGTATTAACTGCTATCATACAGGATCCAGATGTAAACATGTTGTTGGCTTTAACCGTTTATTAATTTTGTATATAAATACAAACCCTGTGGCTCAAATGTCTTTTTAGTTTTCTCTTCCCCATGCTGGATTAACACATCAGCAGCTGTGAAAGAATGTTTTCTACCATGACATGGAATCTTCTTATTAAACAACTGTCCAGACATAATGTCCAACAGAAAAGAATTTTAAGCCTTTATCACTTTCTGCTGCACTGATGTGAACAAACAACAGGCTTAACATTTTGGAATTTCCTTTCATCCCAAGGCAGAATGAGGAGTTGAAATTTGGAAAGTCATAGAATGGAAAAAAACATGCACTTTGGGAACACCAGAGGGAATTTATTGGGGTATTATGCTGAGATAAGATCAGAGCACTTCGTTTTGGTGTTATTATTCACGTGTTTGCTTTCCAGAACACTGCAACCAGCATCTGAATGAGCAGCCAGAGCAAAGTGGCTTCACCTGACCAAAAATACAGGGGTATTTTCAATAATTTCCATGAAAGGTAGTACTCATGAGCCTCATGTGTTCTGGCAAACCTTCTAATTGTATCAAACCCGTATTTCCTCAATGACGAAACAAAAGTTAAGTTTTCTTCAGAGAGATAAGACAGGGATCGGTTCATTGTGCAGGAATGGTTAGAGGCAAAAGGTTTTGCAGATCTTGCAAATAATGCAAAATGAGACCCATAAATCCCATTGTGATACTATTTTTATCAGTAAATATGTATGTTACCTTGTAGGGTGTTACCTTCCACCAGTGTTTTGTTCTCATCCACACCTACGTGAAACTAGATTCACTTCCCCCAAGGTTGTTCTGCTTTAGATATTTTCATTTTTCTGTGCATGAATTTCTGATTTCCTTTCTTTACATTTTACATTTATCTACTTCTTTAATCCCATTTACAGAGTCCTCTTCTCAGGCCTGCTTCAGTTGCACTGGAGATTTTCACATCCTGCTATTTCAATGGGAAAAAAAATGCCCTTCTCTTGTTCTATTAGTGTTGAATTTACAACTACACTTTGGAGTAAGATGCTTTTCTTGGTTCTTTGTAGCCAAAAGTGAAAGACCATTTCTAAGTGTAAGCAGTGGCACGCCCTGCTCTGCTGTTCATTTAAGGGACGGTTAAACTTTGCTGAGGAAAAAAGACCCTCCCCATCTCTACCAAATCAAACATACAAAAGAGTTTTCTTCTTTTTATAGGCTTTTCATGCCCAACCCATGTCTTCACTCACCAGATGATGGCTGGTGCTACAGTGGCACTGGGCTCAGCCCCAGCAGACAGCTCCAGGTCATCTGAGCTATCCCTGTGAATGAAGCTCCCTGGCGAGATCCATAAGCATCCTTCCGCTCAGCATTTATCAACATGCTGCTGTCCACAAGGACTAATGAGCATTCAGAGAGTTAACAGCTGTCTCTTACCTACTTTGTGCTCTTTTGTTGGATCCCCTTTTCATGGTACAGCTCCCATTTTCAATATAAGTTCTTTCAGCTTTTGGAGACAGCTTTTGGGGAGAGGTACATTTATTTTTTTTAACTGTATGTATGAATAAAATATGGGACAGCAGCATTCTGGGCCCTGGAGAAGACAAATCCTATAATTAAAAGACAATCTCCTCCCTCATCTTTGCTGTCTTTGGCTGTCTGAACAAATGTGACTCTGAAGCAGTGGAACACTGTCTCATCTCCCTTCAGATTCAAGTTTTCAGTATCTCCTGCTATGCCATTGATGGTGATTCTCAAAGTATCCTATTCCCAGTGGATTCCATGGGAAATAAATGTGCACAACCTTTTGCAGGTAAAGCCTTGTACCGTTCTGTGACCTACTTCTTTCACTCCTCTCTTTCCATCATGGCAGCATTGTGGCTGTCATGGCTATCTGTACCTGTGCCAAAGTCCTGTCCTAATCTAGCAGAAAAAGTATACAGCATGTAAAGGCAAACTATTGACAGTAACATATTTGAAAATAAAGCTGATACTGGTTCTGTGTATAGGCATATATATCACCATTCCTCTCCATTCTAGTAAGCAAAGACATTTCTTACCCACTAAATAATGAGGGCTGAGGCACACTGGCATTTATGGCAGTCACCAGTGTAACATCAAAAGAGTCTATGTACTCTCTTGGCCAGTATGGTGCTGGCTATCGCTCAGCAGGTGGTGAGCAATTCTATTGTGCATCACCTGTGTTTATTGGGGTTTTTTCCTCTTCTCTTTCCTCTTTTAGCTTTATATTCTCTCCCCTTGTTATTTCCCTTATCACTATTAATATTATCATTACTAGTAGTAGTATATTGTACTTTAGTTATTGGACTGTTCTTGTGTCAACCCATGGGGTTTACGTTCTTTCCTTTCTCCTCCCCATCCCACCCGGGGAGGGTGGATATGGACTTTGGAAAAGAAACATCCGAAAATACATGAAGCAAGAGCAGTGTGGTTTGAAGAAGATTGTAGTCACAAATTGCCATCTCTGAATTTGCTGTTTGGTCTAAGCTGAAAAAAAAGCACAAAATGCCCCTCTCAAAGACCTATTTGGGGATTTGCTTCCAGGAGACACAAGCCACATTTCTTCGTAGCCTTCCAAGCCCTTTTCCCTTGTCATCCTTAGTTTTACATTCTTAGTTTCTCTCACAGGAAAACTGCAACTTCACTTAGCCATGTGTAGGGCCCCCTTCCTACTCCCACCTCATGCATCATCAGTATTGCTAGGCCTTTTCAAAGCCAGAAAGAGGGAAAAGCCCCTTCTCCTTCCCCTGGGTGGAAAGCCGTCCTGATGCCCCTCTCGACCGTGGGCCCTGCCATGCCCCAGGAAGCAGGCTGCTCCCAGAGCATCGAGGCGGGCGGCGGTATGGAAGTGCTGAATAGAGGTTTGCGACAGAAACGGGGTACCGTCTCAAACATGAGACGCGGACTAGCACAGGGCCGGGAGCCTCTGCGCGGAGACGGTTTCGGGGGTATTTTCTCCTTTCAGGTTACTGACGATAGGTGCCCGCTAGGTGGGGCTGCC
>NW_009934802.1:0-14437 GCF_000696875.1 Nestor notabilis
GGAGTGGGAGGCTTGTCCTGGGTGCTGCTTCCAGCTGACTTACCCGGCGTGAGACACCGTGATGAAACTGAGCCAGTTTATCCTGTGTGATCGTTGCGGGGTGCTGGGCGGCCTGGGCTGGTCACAGCAGGTACAGGACGTGCAAAGGGGGCAGCGTCACGGGTATGTTGGAAAAGCGCTCCTGTGACGTTAAACTTGCCCTGTTCTCATAAAACTGTCAGCCATGTGTTAGGGTTTATTTGCATAAACTGATTCTTAAGAAACTTAAGGTTCTGGATATGACAAGTAATATTTCAACAGCAAATTCTTTTACCATTTCCTTTTGTGTGGCAACCACAAGAAATTATAAATTCCAGCTTAGCATCTTCTGTAGTTTTCTGATTGTGTTGTTTTGTTTTTTTTAATGACCATTAAATAATAATAATAAAAAGTAATTGTTACACAATTCATTAAAACTGTGACTCTTCTAACTTCTTAACACAGCATCATCATGCTAAGGATCTCATTCTACCAACATATTTCAAGTTTGTACTTCTTAAATAATTTATATGATGAGTTTTAACTGCAGAGGTTTGAAAGGTGCTTTTCATCACCATGGCTTAGTGTCTTAAAAAAATAAAATAATAATAATTTTGGTACATGTGTTTTCGGTATCTGTGCACACCGTTGTTCAATTTTCCTTCTGTTTCACTCGTGTTTGGATCCTGTCCCAGTACTGTGGATACAAACTGGGGTACGGAGGCCTGGTTCAGCCAGCATATTAATGAGTGTATTTGATTAGATATACATGTAAAATTCCTGTAGTTTACAAGCATAATTGTCTTGAGTGAAATGTATCTTAGACAGTTAATTCCACAGGTCCCAGACTGTCACGAGGTTTGATTTCTTTTACCGGTTCTTGGGGATGGGGTGGTGTTCTGCAGGTAACGCTGGTAGTAACAAAGGACCAGACAAAAGCGCTGTGAGGTAGAGAAGGATTATCACTGAAGAAAATGAGACTGCTTCTGGGAGCATGGGTGACAGGATCATCCTTTAATTTCTTGCATTTCAATACAATTAACAGGTCAACAATCAATTAACAGGAGGAACCTTCCTCTTTTTCTTTCAGATCCCCTTTTTCCTCCCAGGGATGACCTAAAATGTTTTCCGTACACATGAAAAGCCTCGCTTCAGCTAAATAGATCATTTCAGTCTGAATCTGGAAAGTCAATGAGAAATCAAGTTGCCTTTAAAGCATCTGTGCATTTTGTGCAGATATTTCTGAAGAGGTAAACTAATTGTAGGTCTCTGGTCACAGCCTTGCGTTCAGAACAGCGGGTGGCTGAGAGGAGAGGTTGCAGAAATATCTGGTCAAGTGCTTTGCACAGAATTGTAGTGGGATTCTCTGTTAAATTCAATTTTTAATTCAGACACATCTTGAGGGCTGCCGTTCTCTGCTCAGTATCAATTCTCCTCTTTTCTCTCCTTCATATTGAATATTTTAGATGTTGAACAAAGTGATTCTTCCTTCAGGGTCTATCAGCTTTAGAGCATCTGAATTGGTTAATTTTGAACTTTGCTTAAACTCTACTACCTTTCTCAGGAACAAGGCTGTCAACAGCTAGAAAATAAAAGCGTGTACATTCACTTAATTTTCAGAAAGCCTCTCAACAAGAGAGGCAAGGTGCGCTTAAGTGACCCTGTAGAAGTCCACGGAGTCTACAGAATCCCACAGACTCCAGCAGACACCCCCCTGGGGAGCCAGCGTGCTTTAACTGGCTTCCCATTGAAGCCGCTGTAAGAAGTCAGTGCATAAGAAAGAAAGGTAATGAAAACTGACAAGTTGAAAAGAAATTGAGAGTTTAATCTGCAAAGTTGTGCTTGAGGGGGCTTCCATCATGATATTCCGATGGAGTTGCAAAAAGAGAAAAAAAATTAAGAAACTGCAGAGTATGATGAATTTACATAATTTTTTCTTGCACCAGGCAGTATTTATTAATTTCTTTTCTGCCACTTTACAGCACCTCTTTGCCTCTCAAAAAAAGAAAATGAAGTATACAAAACCTGGCAATCATAATGAACGTGTGAAATGCTCACAGATTATTTATAAGCATGCAAGTTATGTAGTTGTTGGAGATTCTCTCCCTTCTGCTCCTGCTTGGTGATGAAGAATGGTATTTTAATAGGCAGATGGTAAAGACAATTACAGTTTGGGGCTCAGCTGGGAGTTACATCAGTTTATTGCAAATTATTAGTTGATAAATGCTTTTGTTTACAAGCAAAGTCTTAAGCAGCTTTGTAATCAGTTTATCAGCTGCAGCCTGAATTTTGACAGCTTGCCTTTGGGTATACAGTCACTTCTTTCCTGGCCATTTAGAAATCATGCTGACCAGGCAGGCAGAATGGCAGCTCCTCTGCACCTGTATGATGCTCAGTAAACTGGTATTTCTTATTAAGCCTGTTTTGGAAGAAATCATTAAGTACAGAATCCTCTCTAATTGCTAATCCATGTTAGTGTGTATACCAAGAGTCTTAAGTATTTGCTCATTCATAATCATATTTTTTTATTTCAGTTCTGACCAACAGTAGCTCAGTCTTGCTGTTGCCGTTACAGGATTTGCTTTCTGCTGTTAACAGTCTCTCTTACTGGAAGAACTAAATGGTATAGTGGCAGTGGTTTACAATGCTTGTTTACTAAGACACTGCATGTAGCTTGGAAGGTGGAAATGCTTTTGATCATAACCAGTTTTCAGTCCTTTTTACTTCTAGCTCCAACTTCAAAAGGCCAAACTGTAATACCTGGTTTTCAACACATCTAGAGGAAATCTGGGGGTGGGGAGTGGGGGGGCGATTTTTTTTTAAATTAGGTATTTTCTAAATAGGAGAGACTGGGTTAGATGCTTATTGTAGCTTCTATTATGTTTTAGGACGTACTAAACATGCAAATCTGTATTTGATGCCTTTTACTTAGTAGTTTGTTTAGTAAGAGAGCTGCCAATTTGTCAGTCGTTTCCATTGCAGACAGTATAAAACGTTCTAATGGTTTACGTGGAAGCAAGATTTTGGTTTTAATCAAGAAGTGCTACTTTGCTTCCATCATTGTTATAGCTGAGGTAAACTAGTTCCTGAACTTCAGCCTGTGGCTTGAGTGTTAACATGATAACTAGCAATAATAGCAGCTGTTTTCTTAGGGTTACAGTGCACACAACTAAATGCTCCAGCTTCTATTCATTATAAAAGGTGGCTTTTGTTTCACACAGCCTTGAGCTTCTTCTGGAGTGTGATCCATGTATTGAATAACCAACCAGGTCTCATAGCCAATATTTATTTCTTATGATGGTTTTGCCATTCTATAACTTTATATTTGTCCTTATATTTAATGTGTTTATTTTCTTTACAAATGCAACCTATCAATCCAGCTCCTCCTATACAATCCTTCCTCCTGCTCAGGTACCTTTGCCATTCACTCTGCATTTGCCCAGGGGTAAGAAATGAGCTCTACAGTAGCAGGTGCAAGACAGTAGAAAATCCATTGATAAGATGTAGCATACTCTGCTTTCTATGTAAGAAAGAGGTGCCATTAAAGCATATCTATTGTCTCATTTAATCACCTCCTTTCTTCATACACTCCAGTTTCACAAAATAACTCTGAAAAGACAATCCACAGGCATGATTGTGTTTGTAAGGCTACTAAAAGGTCACCTTACAGCTGTGCTGTTAGGGAAGCAGGGATTGTAGAGGAGTGTGTGTATCCAAAGCCCTTCTTCAGAGTAGCTGGTTTCAGCCATCCATTTTTCTCTCTCTCTGAAACCCCACAAAAGCTGGGGGAAGCAGTCGGGGTCACCTGGGAATGTCTCCTAGGAAGCTTTTTGGAGAGCGCCTATTCACTAGTCCTTTAAAAAAGGGGAGGTGAGTTTGCTGAGACAAGTCCTAGCCCCTTAGAGTGGTGATGGGAGCGCAACGTGGGCAATGTCAGCAAGGGTTTATTGTTTGGGGGTTTTTTTAAGCTGTTTATAATTTTTTTCTGAAGGTTTAGTAAATTTTGAAATAACACTCAAGTGAGACCCAATTCAAATGTAAAAAAGATGTGGCACTCAATTCAAAACAGAGCAATTGGGAAAGAAAATTAAAAAAAACAGGAACAAATTGCTAAACTTGTGAAGGAACTCCTTTGACTTCCTTGTTTGATCTTGTGCTGAATGAAGGAAATATAGCAGGTCTGCATTTGTGGCAGGCTTTAATTTCAACCTCTGAGCAGCAGACTTAACTTCTTGTGATGTGGGAGGATATTGCAATTTCCAGCTTCATTCTGTAAGTATTGCCATTTGTGCCAAACATTTAATAGTTTTACGCTGTGGACTGTCGTCCACCAGGAACTGATATCACCTAAGAGTTTTTAGAGCCATCTAATAGAAAGATATGTATTCACTCTGATTAGCCCAGGATTTGAACGAGGGTCCCAGAAGAGATATATAAGCCTCTTAAATGCATAGAACTTCTAAGGATATGGGTTTAACTGTCTCCCCCTGTGGTAAATAAGCTGTGACAGCTCTATCAGGGGGGAAAATGGCAAATAAAATTACCACATTATTTTCCTGTGAATATTTTCAGAGCACTAATCTATTTTGCTTCTTTACCTAATAGAACTCCATTGAGTGTTAAACGTGGGCATTTAATTGGGGGGAAACACACAGAAATCCTCAAACTAACAAAAAGCAGGCAGACAACAGTGGAAAAAATAAGAGGTCAAATCTAAGTGTTTGTTACATTCCTTGCTCTTCAGAAACAGTGTGCTTCATTTGGGGTTCAGCTGATCAAGCTGTTTGCAGAATTAATTTGAGAGGTGCTGCAATACAGATCATGATGTTCACAGTAGTTGTACTGCAGCAAGGGAAAGACCTACTTCTTACAGTGAAACAGAATGCCAGGTTTGGGAGTTCACTCCCCTAGGACTGGCAAGTTCCTCTAATATTTTTCTGTTTATCAGCTGTATAAAGCCTGACAGTTTTAACTATAAAATCATCTATTCAGGTAAAAACACTGCCAGCTGTCAGCGTATGACTAAGCTAAGTCAGGCCTAAAGCTTAGGTTGACTCAGGTGCTGGACTAAGAGCTATTTTCTAAAGCAGTATTTTTCTTCCCTGTTTCTGGTCAGATATTTTATATCTCAAAATGCGGGGATTTTAAAGCTGCCTCCTTCAGTTTGTCTAGTGCCTTTAAGCTGAGTATTCTTGTGTTGGTTTGTTGTGAAAAATACCATTGCAGTTCCTTTATTTTGCAATTCATTCAGTGAGTTTGAAGTGAAACAGGCTCCATATTTTATGCTGAGCATACTTAATGATAAAAGTGGCAACAGAACTGTTTTGTCCACTGTATTGGTCTAGTTTTATAGGGTATAATGATTTTACATTTTTTGCAGTCAGTACACTGCAGGCTTATAATAATGCAGTGGTTTAGTTAAAATTAAAGGTCAAGTATCTTTTGGCAATCTCTTTAGATCAGTAAACAAGGAAAAATGATAGAAGATGCTAGGAAATCATCTCATTAATCTTAATGTAGCACTAAAACTATTTTTTGTGAGAATTTGAGAAGTCTGCATTTGCAGGGGTGATTTTGGAGACACTTCACAGAAAGACGGTTGGAGACCTGACTTTAAAATACATGAATAGCAAAATGCTGTGCAAAGTATGTATTTTGTGTACGCGTGTGAAAAATGCAAAGAATTATTTAGCAACTGGAAAGACTGTTCACAAAATGCTTTTGATTTATTGCTGTATACACCACAGATCCATATCACTTATTCTTACATTATTTTGTTCAAAAAACTTGTATGAACCATGAGTTGGCATGTTGTAGAATACTGAAAAGGCATTAATCAACCTAAATAAACAAGTACATAGATCTATCTAACAACTATGAAGTAGTTAATAAATTTTTAGCAAATTTATTACAGAAAAAAAGGTCTAAAAGAGTAGTGCTTAATTATCTGGACTCCTCTGTGCTGGGCTCTCTTTTGATTGTATTAATGAAGCAGCTGGCCCATTGTTTCTCTTTAATTCCTCTATTGTTTTAAGAATATGTCACAGCTCTTTATTCTTTTATCAGGTGCTGTGCAGGAGGATCCACACAATACCTCATACTCCTACTGTATTTTCCAATGCACAAAGAAACCTCCAAAGCATTTTTCAAAGAAGGGGCACACATAATTTATAAGTTCTGTTCCTTGTACCACTCTACTGTCAAAAATTTCAACAGTATTGAATTTGAATTAATTATATTTTTTTATTAAACAATGTGCCTACATATAGATATATGTACTTTGTTCATGTCAAAAATTAGAGATCTGCCCAGTAACTTGTGCTGCGCTGAAATGGCTTTCATTATGCTGAGTCGTCACAACGCCATGGGTGAGACGCAGGAGGAACCCAAATATGAAGATCCCATCCTATTGTGACAAGCAAATTCTCTTTAAATGCTTAACCTGTGCAACAAAGGAGGGAAGATAATAAATTAACTCCAACCCCCACTGCCATTACTAAAAAGCATCATTTTTAACAAATTGGAATATTTCATTGGGAGAAGGTTTAATTCAGTTGACAGTGCCTGAAAGTCATGAAGAGTAACAGTCTGTTGTTTAAATAAATTCTGATAGTCTTTTGACCCTTCTTGCAAAAAGATGTGTGTACAGGAAATGAGCTATTATGTTGTTGCAGCAACACAGTCAAATTCAATAAGCTTAATTTTTACTCCACTAAGGTAGTACTTCTGAATTAACTGGCACTGAAAATTGGTTTTAGTAGAAATTGCCATTGATTTCCCCAAACTTCTGTGAAAAACGTGTGCCATTTCCGGGTCAAAAAACTAGAGTCAATTGGTTCAAAAAAAAAAAACTGACTGTTAATAAAGACAGGAAAACTGGGATTGCCTTTGCGTATGTGTTTATATTGTCATTATGCTTCTTCATCTGTGGGAAAAATAGCTGCACTTTCATCAAACAGCTATACTCAATGGAAATGTTGGGTTTAGGTATTTACTTTCTTAAGTCACTTTTCCTAAAAGCAACTCTATGAATTCAGGTTTTACAGCTCCATCCATTCTGAAGCTATTTTCTCCCAGCGGAGTTAATAGGGAAGTCTGTCCTTAAAAATAATTTTTTTCAGACTGTGATCCACAGACCCCAAATGATCACTTCTAAAGGTCTGCAAAAAATAAGTGTAGAAAAAAGAAGCCCACCAACCGAAGATTCACTGTGCCTGGGTCTGTGTCTTCCCTGGAAGTTTCTTAGTGTGCTGAGAATCAAAACTGGTGAAGGGCCATCACTTTAGTTAAGTCTTCAGAGCAAATTGCTGATTCCAGATAGGATAATAGAGGTCACTTTGTTTAAAAAAAGAATCCAAACGTAGAAGGAAAAATTGAAAGGCTGTTAAAAAAAAAAAAAAAGGCAAGTATCCCTTCTGTTCTAGATGTCTGCTCTACATAAAATAAAGTTTGTATTAGCATGTATATCTATCACCACAATACTCCTTATTCTGAATATAGAAGTATTACTGCATCTAAATATGATTTAATTGGTTCAATTTATGATATATTTTTTATACTAAGTGTGGTTCCATATCTTGATGAGACCAGATGTAGTTGCGCTTGTGGTTTACAGCATCCCATTGCTTGCATTTTATTATTTTTCAAAGCAACTGTCTATCAATCATAGAGATAAATTAGAAAAAATTGTGCAAACATGACACATCGCTAAGATTTTTCCAGCACACTATGTAATTATTAACCTGAGTTTTGCCATTGAAAGAAGCCATGAATTACAGATAGCGTGGCTGAAGTTAAATGCTTTTATATTAGATACATTTTCTTATACAGTATTCTATAGGTATGGCCATACAGTATAATTGAAGCTTTGTCAGCTCTGTAGCCTAGCAACAGATAATACTGTTAGGTTACTGAATTGCTCCTGGTTGACAAGTAGGGAGTATTTTTGTGTTTATCATGTTTGCTAATGATGGGATCCTTTCCAAAAGGCTTGTCTTAATCTTAATTAGAGTTTATCAGCAGAGGTCTGCATGACATTGTGCAGACACTGATTTCATAAATAATAAAAAGTGCAAGTGAAAAATTTGGCAGGAGAAGAAGATATTTAAGACCACTGATTCTTGTAAGAGCAGCATGAATTTCCAAAATGTAATCAAGTTTGAACTGTGACTCTATTCTTTATTATCGAAACTTGCAATACACTCCACTGCAGTTTTGACAGCAATTATGATTTATAAGCTTCCTGTTAGGAACCAGATCTGTTTGCACAAGAATCTTGATCATAAACATTACAAAGAACACTAAGTCCATGGTTTTTCAGGGACATCAGGACCTTAGTTTTTCCTTTTCACAGAAAGTTGGTTTGTTTGTCTTGGGTTTGGGTTTTTGGGTTTTTTTGGTTTTTTATTTAAGGGTGTTGGGGTTTTTCCAAGCAGCAGAAATATTTGCAGTGAAAGATGCAAAGAAGAGAATCCTGAAATAACCTTTACGTTTGGTGGAAATTCTGAAGGTATCAGATAGCTGCTTCAATGCCTGATGTCATTTGATAAAGAACTCATGCCAATGCAATTGGAATGTAATTTTTTGCTCTAGTTTGCACAACATGATATTCTTTAACTTTCTCAACTTTCACTGATTAAATGAGCATTTGTAATTCCTTTCAATATGAACTAGAAAAAGAGTTCAAATAAATACATAGTGTTTACAGGCATTTTTATTTTTTTTTCTGTTTAACATGTATATATTATATATCACATAAATTTCTTCAGTTTAACCATAGATATGAAAGAATATATTGCAGGCTCAAGAAGCTATTTTTCGATTTCACAGAGTCAGAACTAGACTTGTACAGAAAACAGCTTTGCAATGTCACAAAGCTTACTTGTATTTCAAAAATTTGCCTTCTCCATTGGAACAGGAAGGAATAAGACTTTTCTTACCCCACCATGCAAACCCAGTAAGGCCCTTTTCACTGTAAATGTGCCAGTGTACTCGTTACAGGCGAGAAGAGGGCCAAAACCACCAGCCTGCCATTGTCTTGCCTTCTAACCAAATAGTGCAACAACTTCATTTCTGAGGCACTCTCAGTCACTCATCCTAAGTCCAGAGCTTATCAGGACATTCTTCCTTTCTCTTCTGATGACAGTGTCTGTCTTAGAACTGAGAAACTTGGCCTAGTAAAGCTTTGCTAGAACCACTTTACCCCATAAGCCTTTTCTGACAAAAGGAACAGTTGGTTAAAAACTTCCCAGCCAGCTTAGTCAGAACTTCATCTCAGATAAATAAGAGGCCTTTACATTTCCTTAGGAAATCTTCATGTCTATGCAAATATTTCAAGCAAACATCTTCACATCATCTTCTCCATTGCCACTGATACTTGTCAAGGACTTAGATAGTACCCTTTTGAAAATCTGCCATTGACACTGCCCTTTGCTTTATGAAAAGATGTTTGGGTCCTGTGAAATTACTGTGTATATGTCAGTGGTGTCTTAGCATGTAGAAATGTTTGTTGGAAGCAAGATATTTTTTCCTATATTGTAACCACCACATGTAAGGAAGCCCTGGACCCTGACAGGGGTGGCTAGGCAGCATAATAATTCATAAGGTATTCATGTTTGGAACTTCCTTTAAAATTGGAAGCTTGTGCCAGGTTCTCCGCACACCATTTCCCAGACTGTGCAGTAGAAGCCTCAAGAAGACTTCTCTTCCACTGTTTTCTCACTGTGTATGAAGCATATCCACATTCACTGCAATAAGGGGAAGAAGACTGTATCTTTCAAAACAGCAGCTATTGCATTAATCTGTGCAAGCAAGCATAAAAGGGGACAAGAGGAGGCTGTACGGCGTCAGAGGGGGCTGTCCCTGTGGGTGACTGTTGCTGCAGAGGTGATATACTGCATTTCCAGTAGCTGGAAGAATGCATCATTTGAGAGTTCACCTGGGGATTTAACTTAACACAATATCATGAACTAATGGAAATATGGACATATATGGCATGATCACTAAAATGCCTCATTTTCTATACGGTGGGATGGGAGAAAACAAAATAACAATGGAATTTTTGGAGCAGAATCCAGGAATGGATTAAACTTCTGTAGTTCTGATTCCCTTTAATAAACTAAGCTAGAGATTGTTGTGCTGCCAGAGCTGTCACACACCCATGCGGCTGTGCCTGCCATAGGTGTGACAGCCTCCAGGAGCTGGGTGGAGCAGGCAGCCAAGGTCACTGCTCGCTACAGCTGTCCCACTTTAATCTGCTGCTGGACATGAGTCAACACCCTGAGGAGCTCTGACACCAGGAGCCTGAGTCAGCCCTTAGCTGATCCAGACTGATTGCAGCTGGAGACCCAGTAATCAACTACACTTTCTGGGGGTTTTTTCCCCCCAAGGGTATAGCATATCAAGATGTTTGCTGGGATAGCGGAAGTCCCAGTTGGTTCTTCTGCAGTGACTCATTTTTACTTTATTAAGAAATCCAGTGAATAACACAGTCTAGGAAGAGCTCTTACTCTATTTCAAAATACACTAAAACGTGTTGGTTTGTTACTACGCCTTCTGTATATAAATAAAATAGAAGCGCGTGTAAATAATGGAAGCACTGTTCTCAGAATAAAAAATTGTGTGGAGTACAGTGAGAGTACCCAGTTTCGGGTCCTCAGATTGCAGTGTGTATCACGTGTTTTCATCTACAAAACTAACTAAGAACACTTTAGGAATTTAGCCTGATTCTCTCTTGAACAGGTTTTAGACCAGTTCAACTCTGAAGGCTTCTGTATTTACTCCTGACTTAGGCAGTAAGTCAGACTGTGCTCTTCAAATGTTTGAATTCGTGCTTGGGCATTAGGATTCTGCATTTGTAGGCATTTATGGCACTATCTTCACATTTCATCTTCTTATTCTCTAGAGGAAATTACTCAGATTTGCACCATTTAATTCTGTAATCTTGGAGGGTAGTAAACCTTGGTATGCTTTGGTCCCATCACAGTAAATTGTAAACTTTGGAGCCACCTTCAGCTACTGCATTACTGAAGGGTGAATAAAAAGACACTTTTCTGCTTTGAAACTTTTACACCACTTTGAGGTCTGGAAGCTTAGCTGTATTTTTCTACTGAAACACATTGTCACTGATGCTGTTTTGTTTGCTCATCTTTGAAAGCTAATAGACTGGTTTAATTAATTGTCCAAGATTTCTCTAAAACAATGTCCTAATTCTTCCATTTAGCTGTGGCATATCATACACTGTTGTTATCTCCTCTACCAGATTTTTGCAACAAGTTGTTTTAAAACTATAATCTCGTTGAGGGGAAAAAAATGAAGTGCAGTTGAAAAGGCAGTTATGCCGAAAGATAAACACAGCAATATTACTTATCAAAATGAGTACAGTTTTTGCTTGCCTAATGAATACAACATATAGCTTTTTCTACATATACAAAACCTGAGGAAAAAAAAAGCTTTGTAACATATAAAGTATGCAACATTATTTCAGGCATAACTGTATTGGATATGTATCTCGGCCTGAGAGTGTAGATAACACAATATAAGTGCTTTGCCTGTCTAAACATGTTAAATAAATGAGCATTCACTATCGCATTCAAATACATTAGTAGATGTACTCGCATAGTTAATTTTCTTTTTAATGCACTACACGTGACATTTGCAGCACAGAGCTATAGTGTATCTTACTGTTTGATGAAAGTTCTTCCACTTCCCCCCCCTTTAAACAAACCTTTATTTGAATAAGCCTTTATGAAACAGATCTTTGGCATATCTTCTTTTCAGGAAGTTCAGTCAGTGTAAGCAGAGATAAAGCAGTCATGTTACAAAGAATATTACATAAGGGAAGATTTTTTAGAGAAAGAGGGTGGCAAACATAAGGGAGAGGAAGAACACCCTTATGAGGAAATCTGATTTCTTTCTCACAGCTGTTTGGTTTTATTGTGCTGTGATTTGGTATTCAAAATAAAACATAGTTGGAGTTATGAAAAAATGTAGAAGGTAGCTGGTGAAAAGTAATGATGAGAAAAGTGCTGTATAAAATATTTTCACCTATATCTTGATTTTCATAATTTTGTCTCATAGGAGACAAAATGGAAAATGAAAATGAATGTTCATGCTGCAAATAATTAGGAAAAGTTCCTAATTCCCCAAATTATTATCCTTATACATGGAAAATCCCTATATTGCTAGAAGGAAGACAGTAAAAGTAAAAATTATTTGCCTCTTTACCTTGAGCAAGCCATCAAAATATAAAAAGAAACTGTAAAGATATGGCATTGATGTTTTACATTCTGGATCTGATATTGTCAATTAAATCTTTCTGCTTTTATGTTTCCTGTAGGAGGGCAGCTTTGGTGTACCACGACCAAGGCCATCTCAGAGGGTGAAGAGCTGATTGCCTTTGTTGTAGATTTTGACTCTAGGCTGCAAGCTGCTAGTCAGATGACTCTCACAGAAGGCATGTATCCTGCACGCCTGCTGGACTCAATACAATTGCTCCCTCAACAAGCTGCAATGGCATCTATTTTGCCGACAGCTATTGTGAACAGTAAGTGATGAATACTATTCTCTGGTGTTTTTTTAAAACAGCAGTACTTTAAGGGCACATATGAAGAGCTAATACAGCAATAGTGAATTCAAGACCACAGAAACTACATGACTTAAAACCCACAGCTCCAAGCCTGCTTTTGTTCCCCCGTCATCTCAGATGAACTCACAGACATAAAAAGGATCAAGAGCAGCGGTTTGGTGTCTGGGTTCTGCAGGAGCCTCACCCAGAGTATCTGACCTGCCCTCATGTGGAGGTTCTGTGATCTGCTCTGAGAGCCAATAGGATCAGAACCTGTTAAAAAAGTAGGTAAAATAGGCCTGTATGCTCACAAAGTCCAGCCTTGGCTGCTCAAGTAAGCTTGTGGCTTACACCTGCAGCTTCTGGTAATAATTATTGATAGTGGAAAGTAAGAATGCATCTCTCCAGTGACTGTTTCAAAATGCAGTGGAGATCGTGCCTTATAGAAGCCCTGATTTATTGTACTACCTAAAATCAATGTGGCTATCCCAGAATGTGTTTAGATCCTCTGGACATCAGTAGACCCAGATGTCTTCTGGTCTGATGGGCAAAATACAGCATGTAATTAAGTGCTGTCCTTAGAGAGGAGGCACATGATAAGACAGTTCTTGAACTGGGACAATTCAGCTTGAATTAAATTCCAGTTCTTTAACTTTTTTACTATTTTTTACCATTATATAGCCCTAGTTCCTCATCTTACTTTCTAAGTACTTTTCAAATATGTTAGCTGTTACCATGATCCTCACCAGTCAGCACTTAGACCTAACACACATCCTTAGCTCTCAGCACTTTGCAAGCCTGTCCATTTAGACCCCATCCAAGGTTTGTAAGTATTGTAATTAGATATAGTGAACTACTGAACTCAGTATTTTGGGTGTGAATTCCCATGCGAGCACATGGATCTGTCACTCAGGTTCGGACCAAATTTTTGGTCTTGAACAGTCACACCATCTTCAAGCTTTTCAGTAAGAACTAGTTAAAATATCTGTGGTAACACTTTTCATTCCATGTTTTTTGGGTTTATCTTTGGGTTTGGGGTTTTTGTTTTGTGTGACTGTGTGTGTGTGTATGTGTGTATGTATGGTTTTTGCGTTGGGTTGGTTTTGGGGTTTTTTTAATTGCTTATTTTCTGGGCAAACAATCTTGATAGGTGCAAATTTATTGTTAGCCTGTTTTAAAAGATAAACCTTAAAACATCCAAGTCATCAAACTCCTCCCTTCCAGAGAGTGTGTTGAGAGCAAACTTAAGCCGTTTAGCTAAGTGCATTCATTTTTACCTCAGCAGTGGGGCTGCTGTGAGCTGACATACCTTTTCACAGAACCAGCAATTAGCACCATACAGCACCTTTCCAAAAGAAGGTGTCAGAATCCCCTTAACTGGACTACCAAGTTACCCCAGTTAGAGCAGACCAGTGTCTATAGCCACAGCTGCAAGGGAGCCACAAGGGAAGGAGTTACCTAGTCTTAAGGGCAAAGACTCATTCACAGCTTGTTTCAGCTGAGGATGTATTTGTGCAGATTTACAGGAGGCCGATTCTGGGCTTCAGCAAAATAGTCTTTAGTAAAATAGATTTCTGTAGCATCACATTTCTGGAAACACCTTTGTTGCCTGCACTGCCTTTTGCAGAGCTCTGAGAAGCCACACTGATCATTGCTACTTCTTTGCTAAGAGGACTCAATTTCATGGTGCACCAGCTCTTGCTATACAGACTAGAGTAACCTCTGCACTCTTAAACTCCAGGAGGCTAGTAAAATAGTAAGTCTCACTGTCCAGAACTTTCCACCCTGTTTTTAACTCTCAGTGTGCCTCTGACCAGACAGGGCTATTTCATAGAATCATAGAATAATTAGGGT
>NW_009934803.1:0-379 GCF_000696875.1 Nestor notabilis
CAAAACAAAGGAGACACGTGAGACCTACGAGGTGCTGCTGAGCTTCATTCAGGCAGCTCTTGGTGACCAGGTGAGGCAGAGATCGAGCCCTTTAGATCTGTGAATCGTTCCCTGTAATCCCATGGGGTGGCCTTGCTTCATCAGTGCTGGATTTTGGGCTTGGCCATGCTGTGGTGGTGGGTTTGGGGGTCTCCATAAGGGGCCAGAAATAAGAGCGACCAAGAGTATGCCCTATTTCATAGAGTCATTGAATAGTTTGGTTGGAAAGGACCTTAAAGTCACCCATTTCCAACCCCTGCCACGGGCAGGGACACCTTCCACTAGAGCAGGTTGCTCCAAGCCCCTGTGTCCAACCTGGCCTTGAACATCGGCATGGCGA
>NW_009934803.1:553-5024 GCF_000696875.1 Nestor notabilis
GGCATCCTCGTGCCCTCCTCTGGACTCGCTCCAGCAGCTCCATGTCCTGATGTTGGGGACACCAGCCCTGCACACAGTGCTGCAGGGGGAGTCTCCCCAGAGCACAGCAGAGGGTCAGGATCCCCTCCCTGAGCTGCTGCTCACGCTCTGGGGGTACATCCAGCACACGGGGGGATTCTGGGCTCAAGCACACACTGAAGCCGGGTCATGGGGAGCTTCTCCTCACCCAACACCCCCAAAAGTCCTTCTCCTCAGGCTGCTCTGAGTCACTTCTCTGCCCAACCTGTAGCTGTGCCTGGGATTGCCCCGACCCAGAAGCAGGACCTTGTCTTGGCCTTGTTGAGCTCCATGGGGCTGGCATTGGGCACTTCCCAAGTGTTTTATGCACATGGATCCTTTGCAGCCACGGGACATCCTGTGCGGAGCCGCCGACGAGGTGCTGGCGGTGCTGAAGAATGAGAAGCTGCGTGACAAGGAGAGGAGGAAAGAGGTCGACCTGCTGCTGGGCCAGACCGATGACACCCGCTACCACGTCCTGGTCAACCTGGGCAAGAAGATCACGGACTATGGGGGAGACAAGGAAATCCAGAACATGGGTATGGGGTGGCTTTGGGAATGGGGTGATGGGAAGCGGGGTTGCTGCTGCTCTGGGGTCATGTTTGCACACAGGGAAGCCAGAATTGGGGCAGTTTTCAAGCCACATCCCCATGTTCTTTTCCGCTTTTCGATGCACTGAGGCGTGGATGGGCACGTGGATCCATAACCCGTGCCCATAGTTCCCAGATTCCCTGGTGGATGAACTCCTCTTTCCTTGCAGATGACAACATTGATGAGACCTACGGCGTGAACGTGCAGTTTGAGTCTGATGAGGAGGTAGGAGATGAGGGGCTGGGCTGGAGGCGGGGTCTCTGCCTTGTCTCTTTGAGCTGCTCCACAGGGACTGTGGAGACTCAATCCCGTTGGGAATTGGGCATTGGCTCACGCTGGGATGTCTGTGCCAGGAAGGAGAAGCTGGATTATTTTAGCTTCCTCGGGGAGGGTCTGTTGATGATCACTCTAATCCTGTCGTGAGTCAGGATGGTGGGAACCAGATGGTGATCTTTAGATCTGGTGGGGAAACGTGACAGCTGAGGGGGAAGGAGGAGCTGGAAGCGTTCCCTAGGAACGCTCCTGGGATTGTTTCTTGGAAGAGGCTGAGAGAATGATGAGAGACAAATAGGAGGTGGTTGGAGGAGTTGCTGGCAAAGCTCTCTGGAGAGGAGAACTCATCTCCCGTGATCCTTTACTGGAACAGCAGCCTTTGCTCCTGGGGAAAGCAGGAGGCAGCTTCCCCTTGGGAATTAGTTGCCAAATTCTTCATTTTTAGCAAGGAAAAGATGCTCTGAGCTTTGTAAAAGCCACTTCCTGGAACTCTCCTTCCAACAGGAAGGTGATGAGGACATTTACGGTGAAGTGCGGGACGAGGCGTCCGACGATGACATGGAGGGGGACGAGGCCGTCGTGCGCTGCACCCTGTCAGCCAACGTGAGTCCTGGGGAACATGGGAAACATGGCTTGAGGGTGTCTGAGCAGGGTCGAACTCTGCCCTGTGAGGGTGCTGAGGTGCTGAGAAGCTGTGGCTGCCCCATCCCTGGCAGTGTTCAAGGACACAGGGGCTTGGAGCAACTTGCTCTAGTGGAAGGTGTCCCTGCCCGGGGCAGGGGTTGGAGCTCAATGAGCTTTATTCTTTCCAACACAAACCATTCCAGGATTCATGGCTCTGGTAGCTGCACAGTTGCATCTACTGGCTCTCTTCTCCTCAGCCCTGACAGGGAACAGCCCCAAATGCTCCCCCACAGCACAGGGTCCATGCTCCTGCTTCCCTTTTGCTGGAAAATAACATTTTGGTGGCATTTCCTTAAGCTGGTGGCATCGGGGGAGCTGATGAGCTCCAAGAAAAAGGATCTGCACCCACGAGACATTGATGCCTTCTGGCTCCAGCGGCAGCTGAGCCGCTTCTATGACGATGCCATCGTTTCCCAGAAGAAGGCAGATGAAGTCCTGGAGATCCTGAAGGTCAGTGACCCCCTGATCCGCATGCTTGTGGTGCTCTTGGAATACTGCTCTGCCTGGAAGCAGGAATTGGCTTCCACAAGTTGTTGCCTGTGTTCTCTTAAAGGAAATGCAATTGCGCATGTGCTCTGTTTGCACAGAGATAGATGGGTGCTGGGCTGGGTTGGGAATGGTCTTCATTCCCAGAAATCTCCTTCCAGGGGGAAGGGGTTGGGGTTTTGTCAGTGTTTGCTGGGAGATCACCATAGCTTAGATCCATTTCCCTGCTAATTGTGGTGCTGATGCTCATGTGAGCAGGGAAAAAGGGGAGCTGGAGAGGATGGGAATGTTCCCTGCAGGATTGGGCACCTCCTGGTGTGTGTCGCTGCTGTTGAGCTCCCCGAGCCCAGTTCCTTGGGAAGCAGGGCTCTGGTTGTGGGGGGGCACAGAGCTCATGGTTGTTCCTCCTTTCTCCTCCTCCCAGACTGCGAGTGATGACCGGGAATGTGAGAACCAGCTTGTGCTGCTCCTGGGCTTCAACACCTTCGACTTCATCAAGGTCCTGCGGCAGCACCGGATGATGAGTGAGTGGCTTTAACCTTGTTGCTCTCCTGCTGTTCCGAGGTGATTCCAGCACAACCTGAGGCTTTTAAACTGCCCTCAGTGGTGCTTTATGAAGTTTGGGCCTTGTTCTTTGATTCCTCCTTTTGGTTCAACCATTAACCCCACCAACCTTTCCCATCCCTTTATTTCTCTCTTTCAGTCCTCTACTGCACTTTGCTGGCCAGCGCCCAGAGCGAAGCAGAGAAAGAAAGGATAATGGGGAAGATGGAAGCAGATCCTGAGCTGTCCAAGTTCTTGTATCAGCTCCACGAGACAGAGAAGGAGGATCTCATCCGGGTAAGGCCAGAGAGAGCCTCGGGAAGGACGAGAGGAGGGATTGTGGAGTCTCGATGCCGTCGCTGGGTTGGGGTTTGTTTGCTGTGTGTGAGTGAGGAGCTCCTGACTCAGCTGGAACCTCAGCCCCGTAGGAACCGGTGCTTGGGTGGTGCTGAGGCTCAGCTGAGGGGCTGATGAATGTGACACTTGTTGGGTTTGGGTCACTCAGATGTCTGCTTTCCCAGGAAAATGCCAATAGCTGCAGGTTTCAGGTGTTGGTGCTGGTGGTGACTGTGTTGTACCAGCACTGCCTCACCCTGGGCCTCCTTGAGGTGGGGTTCCCCATAACGAAAGTGTGAGGTCCTGCCCCAGCACAAACACTGGATGGGGCAGCTTTGAGGAGAAGGACTTGGGGGTGTTGGGTTAAGAGAAGCTCAAAGGGACCCAGGATGTCCAGCTCTGGAGAACAACACCAAAGGGATGTGGACCTGTTGGAGCAAGTCCAGAGGAGGCCAAGGAGCTGCTGCAAGGGCTGGAGCAGCTCTGCTCTGGAGCCAGGCTGAGAGAGCTGGGCTGGGGCAGCTGGAGAAGAGAAGGCTCCTGAAGGGGACACCTTAGAGCAGCTCCAGTGCCTAAAGGGGCTCCAGGAAACCTGGAGAGGGGCTTTGGACAAGGGATGGAGGGACAGGACAAGGGGAATGGCTTGAACGTGCCAGAGGGGAGACTGAGATGAGCTCCGATGCAGAAGCTCTTCCCTGGGAGGGTGCTGAGGTGCTGGCACAGGGTGCCCAGAGGAGCAACCTCATCTGCTGCTCTTCCCTTCATCAGTTCTCCTGGAAGGGCAAGTTTATGGCCTGGCCTTGGGGACACTGGTTTCTAGTGCCAAAACTGATGAGTTTTGTTTGGGGGAATGCCTGTGCTTGAAAGGAGCAGTGACACTGTGGTTGTGAGGCCATGGAGGAGGCTCGGCTGCTCCTCCCCAGGCCTGACTTCTCCTCTGCTTCTGCAGGAAGAACGCTCTCGCCGGGAGCGTGTCCGTCAGTCCCGGATGGACACTGACCTGGAGAGCATGGATCTGGACCAAGGAGGAGAGGTAAAACCCTTGGAAGTCCCCAAGAATCATCCTCAGGAAGTGCCAGAAGAGCACTTGAAGCGATATGGGCAGGGAGGGACCAAGAACAAGCCCCTGATGTGCTAAAGAGGCACCTGCCCATTGGATGCAGTTGCTTTACCCTTGGTCCCAGGGTGAGGGTGGCAGGATGGGCTCTTCTCTAATCCTTGTCCTTTTCCAGGCACTGGCTCCACGGCAGGTCCTGGACCTGGAGGATCTGGTGTTTGCCCAAGGGAGTCACTTCATGGCCAACAAGCGGTGCCAGCTCCCCGACGGCTCCTTCCGCCGGCAGCGCAAGGGCTACGAGGAGGTGCATGTGCCTGCCCTGAAGCCAAAGCCCTTTGGCTCTGAGGAGGTGGGTGCCCTGCTTGTTCCCCTCAGTTAGCATGAGGTGTGTTGAGTGATGAGGTGACTGATGTTGAGGTTCAACAAGGCAAAGTGCTGGGTCCT
>NW_009934804.1:0-15682 GCF_000696875.1 Nestor notabilis
ACTGCTCTGCCACTGTCCATCAGTTCTGTAAGCGCTTAGTAGTGGTAACTTGCCATTAATTCCACTGTTGACATTACCAGAGTTACAGTAATGCAACTGTAGTTTCCAGCAATGTGTCCTCCTCCCTCCCCTACTTTCACCTATCCATTTTGATTGCTAAATGTTACGGATGAAATCCTAACCCTTCCAAATGGACCCATGCTTTAGTGGAGTTTTGTGATCTTGGACTTCTCAAAAGCAAAAGCCAGATTTATTCGTTTAGAAATGGGAGAAGGTTGTATGCAAAGAGGGGCTTTCTTCCAGCAATGCAACTGCCAAGGTCGATGAGCCAGGCTTTATTGTGCTGCAAGCTGATGTTCTTCCATTGCTGAGGTTTTACTGGTTCTAATGTACTCAGTAGTCTGGCCAGCATGAGGATAAAGAAGTCCTGTATGGCAGTGATGCCAAAAGAGGCCCTTTAAAATAATTATTTGTCTTGGATAGTACAATAATTGGGATTTCTTGAAATGCTGTAGTTCAGGCTTGGGGAACCTTTACTGGTAAAATAGATACACACGTTGATACACTGAGAACAGAGACAGGTTGTTCTAGTAGTGATTTTTATGATTAAGCTTTATTGTCAAAGGTTCTTTAAGTATTAATGTGATGTAGTGGTCTTTGATTTTAATAACAAGTTAAAATTTACAACCCAAAGGCAACTTTTACACAGGTTAATTCACTACTTCGTTTCTGGAAATACTTAATAGTTAAGAGAAAATACAACTTGAGCTTAACTCATGAATGTACTGAAAATAATATCACAGTACAGTGTACAGAGAGATGCTACTTGACACTGTGCAGAGAACTCATTTGTCAGAAGCACGTGCTCCATACACAAGGACCTTGTGAGCTTGGCTGTGTGGAACAGTACTGCATTTGAAATAAGATGCCTTATCTAATCCTGCCCTTTTATAGGGTCTGAATGACTGAAATGGTGACAATAGTCAGATCAAGGTGTTGGTCAGATCAGTGTATGTTGGTTTGTTGTTCTGGTGTTTTTTTTCATTTCACCTTGTCAGAAACATGCTCTCAGCCATATGTTTAGCATGCCATAACTCAGTTCCTCTAGAGAATATGGGCCATGCTATCCTTGTCAAAGGGTGTGGGCAGCAAACTTTACCTTTGAGTGATCTAGAGCTGCTGCCAGTAAGGCTTTTTGCTTTAATATAACTTTCAAGAGCCAGTTTGTGTAACTCCTCTTGAAAGCTCTTGACCTGCTCCCAGTGACGGAGGACCATCTGAAGATGCAAACCCTTCTGAAGCTTATGCTATGCTGTCCAAAATTTTGTAAAGGGGTGAGAAAAAGTTGGAAGTGGTTGTTTAGAGTGATAAGAACTTGGGGAGGATATGTCTGAACATGCTGAATGCAGCAGATTTTGGGACTTTGCCAAAATACCCCAGACAAACCATCTTCTTGGTTTATCACTGTGTTGTGCATTTTATTTTTTTTTTAACCCTTAAGTTATTAGAGTAATAAATAAAAAAAATCTTACTAGCAAAGGCACTTTTGACAATAAAGGATGAGAGTTGTGATGGCAGCAGAGCTGCAATCAGAGACAGTGACTTGTTACACTCCACAAAGGACATTTGTGCATATTTCTGTGACTTTAGACTACTTCTGCATCATGAGAAAATGTACAGCATGCAGTAAGAAATATTCACGAAGGAAGACTATTACGTTCAAGTGACAGGAGGGCTGTAATGAGTTTAGCAAGGACTACATTTCCTTAAGGTATTTTGCTGTTCAGTAATTGCTGTCTTAAAGAAGGATAATTAGGCTGACCTGGAAGAAATCATCCCATTTATGCTAACAAGTGAAATAAAGTAATTTTTCTGCTTTAATGTTGTTTGAAAGAAAAACTTGTAGAGTGAAAACTTGGAGTACTCAAATTATCTTAGGGCTTCAAAATGTGGATATTTGAAAGCTGTAAGAGTTTAGAAAACTGGGGTTTTTTTAATTATTATTCTTCCATCTGACCTAACCTGTACTTCAATAGTTACGATCTTTGAGCACACTGGAAAGGTGCTGGTGATATTGCCTGAGGAAATGAAGGATAAAACAAAAAGCTGCAAGTCTACTTATTTTTAAAAATATAGTAGTTTTGTTGCTAATATCATATGTTTGAAGGACATAGCCTAATGAAGAGTTTTAATGGCAAGTGTTGGAGACAAAGGGTGAAGCCAGAGCGAAATAAAAGTAAGAAAATAAGCAGCTTTCTGAAGTACTGCAAAGCTGTGAATCATGGCTGTAGAGATCTAAAGTTCCTGATGTGTATTTCAGATAACTGACACCATTTTATTTTGATAAGGATAAAATCACAGATCTGATTCTGGTGTTCCTGTTAGTCATTAGTGATTAAATTGCACTGGTGCAGATGAGGGTTTCTTCAGACTTTATATAGACACAGAAAGGTTTTTCTAGTGCATTAGCTAAGATGACAGTGTCATTAGTCAGCTCACTAACTTGATTTTAATCATCTTTGTTCCCTAACAGGCTAGTAAGTGCTTTCTAATGCACTATACTGTGACTTTATCATGACACTTGTATTTATATAGATTAAATTTATCAGTAGTTTAAAAAGACTATGCAACTGGCTTAAACCCATAAACTATTCAGGCCATCCTTTTCAGGTTTTATATGGCTGCCTTCCTATTAATATCTGCTGTAACTCTGAGGGGATAGGAAATAAATACAGTTCACTGAGAGGAAAAATAGGTGGCACGCACTGCAGGGACTACTGACACTGAAAGTAAGCAGTGCTGTTCTAATTCAGGCCACTGCTTGGTCACATCCAGCCATGATGGAATTTATCTCAAGCTAACACAGCCCCTAAAAGTACTGCCTAGGTGCTGGAAAGGGTTTTGAAGATTATGAAAAACATGATGTAGAGTCAAATTTGCTTGGTAAATTAGGGACTGTGTCAGTTCCTTGATGAGTGTTTCCTCTGTGCTCCTATTTCCTTACAGACATTTGGAAACAGTTCCAGTTTCCTGGTGCAGTAGTATCTCTCGTTCCCGCCCAGTCACCACCAGGAGCTAGCTTGTGGTTGTGTGCATGCTTTGGACCTTCAGGATCAGAGCAGAGTTGTGCATGTCTGACGATCTCCACCACCCTCGAAACAATACCAAAATTCCACCAAGGTCAGATCAGTGCTACTGTCCTTCCCAAGTCTCAGCTGTGTTGTGCAGTATTTCAAGAGGGATGAATTTGTTGAACTTCAGAGAAATGAATGCTGGACTTGATGGAAAGATATCTCCTAACTGAGGAAACTAGCATGTAGCATTTGCTACTGTTCCATTGGACAAAAGTAGGTCCACAACCCACTCTGAACTCCCAGATCCCCTAATTAAGTCATGACTATTTTTCTTTCCTTAGGATTATAATATAGATTTCTAAATATGCCAATTCTGCTTCAGCTGTGGAACTTGTGCATTTTTACTGCTTAGAATTTTGAAGTGAGACCTGGCAGCCGATCTTCTGATTTTAAATGTAGAAGAGCCCACCAGCTGTCTGTTGGCCATTCACAGCAGTTAGGAAACAGACACTTTATTGAAAATTCCCTGAAACATGTCCTGTTTGCCGCTGAAATAAAGTAATTGGCTTTTGTAAATATAGTGACAACAACATCCGAAAAACACTTGTAAAATACTTGCCATTTAATTGCCTACATAAAAAAGCTACTTCTCAAACGGCTGTCAAGTTTCCCTGTAAGAGAAGGAAAGTTTTTACTGTTGGAAGCAACCTGGTTTTCTACAGGAGCTCTTTCTTACAACATTATTTTCACACTGCCTGGCATAATATATTAACTTCTCTTTTAATTGGAAAATGGCTTTCTGATACCAGCTGATTTCCAGTTTAATGCATGTTGTTCAACTGGCTGCTGTTCTGATGTTTGTCAGATAGTGGCAATACTCTGACTTATGTTGTCCAGACTTCATATTGCCTGAACTTAGTGTGATGGTAAAATACCAGTCCTAAATGTTTTGATTGACTTTCCAAAGGTAATTCTGAATTGCTTACATTTATGTTTGTTTTTTTTCTTAATCTGAATAGTCATCAGTCAACTCTATACTTAGAGATACTTCACTGATATATTTGAAGGACTTCCCTTTCGCATGGTATGATTTGTAGTTTGTGAAGCCACAAAGTTCTGCACAGGCCTTGCTACCTCCGTCTTGAGGACTTGCTGCTGAAAAAAACATGCATGTTTTCATGTAGCCAACACTGTGCTTCATTATTACACTTCTGGATGATGGTGTGAAGGAGCCTGCAGTCAAGTCATCGTGAAGTGTTGTCCACAGGTATATAGTGTATCTGTAGGACAGGTGAATACATGGGCCTTCCCAGCTCTGAGCCTCAAACCACCTGCAACTCCCTGGATTCTGAAAAAAACCTTCTATTGAAAAACGAACTCTTAGGGTTAAACACTTGCTTTTATACTTAATCTGTTGTGAATTCATTTCTGTCTCATCTCCAGATGACTGTGTTGTTTAAGTTCTGAATTCATCACATTTTAAATAAACTCTCAGGTGAATCGAGTCACAGATCCTGAACAACAGAAACCAACCAAAATTGTTCTTCTGCTTTTGTTGATATCCTGAGTATTTAAAAGCAGCATGGATGCCAGAATACGGCTGGCTTCTTCTTGGATCTGTAGATTTACATAACTTCAATTTTACTTATTGTACCTACCTACTTGGATTCTGGATAGTGTAGGGGAAATTACGCTGGGTCTGAAGCCAGAAAGGATGCCCTGTATTTTGAATTCCATGACAGGCCTGGCATTTGCTGTAAAGCAACAGCTTCGAGTAGCTCGGATATTGGAAGAGGTATTTGGACTGTAGATGGAGTCAAACTGTAAGTGGAAGTAATGTAATTTGCAGACTTTTCTTGATTTTTAAAAAACAGCCTAAATAAGATTTGCCATTAAGTCCAACTGGGGAACACTAGAAAGGTCAAAGTAGAGCACTTTGCTATCTCTTGGAGAATACCCAGGGCATTAAAATTCTGACATCTCCTTCTCATAAATTCAGCCCAAGCAAGCAGGGCAAGTTGCATGCAAACAACGGGATTGTTCTGAGTATGGGTGCTTAAGGAGCTCTCTTTGTGTAAGCTCCCAGCACAGCCAACCAAGCCAGTTGTGCTGCTGCCTGGCCCCTCAGCATCCTTAATCCAGTGTGGATATGGGATTTTACACAGCTTGAAGAAATTGTGAGGTGTTAGTTCCATGGGCAATTCAAAACTCAAAGAACTAGCTGGAAATTTGGTGGGAATCCATGTACCTAGTGCTATTCCTGGTTTTGCCTTTCAAAGTGAAATTTGATTTTGGAGTGGCTCAAACCTATGGAATGGTGGTTTTCCACAAACTGCCCACAACCTCCCAGCTAGCTGCCTAATTCAGTGCAGTGTTGTATTCCTCAGAGTGAAACAAAACCCTTAATGTGGAATGGAAGTGCAGCAGCAGCTTTACTGGATGGCACTAGTGTTTTCTCTTGCAAATAGCTGATGGCAACAGACGATAAATTGGGTGTCATTTATAACATGAGATTATTGGTATGCTTAATACAAAGGAATGATAATGTTCAGCAGAGAAGCACCATCAGGAGAAAATACTCTATGCAAATTAGAAAAGATAAAATAACCATTCAAATAAACTGTTAAAATTACTGAAGTTATAATAATATCTAGGGAGTCTATATAATATAGGGAGTAGCTAGTAGCTAATTCTGGTACCAGTTTGCACCTATGATGATTCAGAGGCTACCCTGATAAACTAATTAATTATGGTGGCCTGCTTCTTCTGTCCTCATGTGCAATGACATGGAAATTTCTGCTGCATTTAAAAATAAAAATTCTAGAGGTAGTGGCAATCCCAAAGGCACTTGTACAATGAATTAACTTCTTGGAGTGGATTAAAGTGTATGGATTCTAATTAATTCTGGCATTACCTTTTTTCACAAAAAGGACCGTCATACCATAAACTCATAATTTTTTGCATGGTGAGGTTGACCTTTGTACATTTACTTCTTTTATTTTTATGCAACTATCTTAAAAAAAACGTTTGGGCCTTGAGCAATTTTAGAATGAAAACAAAGTGGAATGGAAAATGTCATGAATATTTACAAATTTAATGGCATAAATGAAATGTCATTTTTGTTACCTCGTTGTTGCCAGAGTTTGTTTATGGCTTACTTATAAGCTCTCTTACAGGAGAATACAAACATGCTTTCTACTGCTAATATTTTACTCATTAAAGGTGTTCAGATCTCAACTGAGCACTTGGGTGGTACCATCTCCCTGTTAAAATCATCATTCAACAGATTTCTTTTCCGCTGGAGAAAAGGAACTTCTGTGGCTATTCTTCAGTCTTTTTACCCACTCCCTTCTCTCCAGGTTTAAACCATCCTCTACAACACTCAATCGCTCCAGCAAACCCAATGAAGAAGAAAAAGGTCTTGGCTTAAACTAGCTGTTATCTGCCCTTTTGGATCACACTCTGCGTGTAGCAGGAGTGGTGCTGTCCTTTCAACTGGCAGTGGGGGAGAGAGACTGGGTGGTGGGGAGTACAGTGGAGCTGAGCTCCTTAGTGCTTTGTGCTGGCTTGGCTCAGCTGGCTGTGCCTGGTGACTGCCAACAGCCCCGGTGCAGAGCAGGATCTGGGCTGGGAGGTGTGCACCCATCCCCCTGCCCAAGCTGCACTGCTGGGGTGCTCAAGCTTGTCACATGTGGTAATTGCTTGTATCTGGGGTCTTTGCAGGTAGAGTGGGAAAGAGATTCAGTGATGGAAAATCTATTCTGGCTATGAAACATCTACTTGCAAAGCTAGAAGCTGCATTAGGTAACTTGCACTTAATACTTTCACTGGTAAGATAATAATAGTTAGAAAACATTTGGTGCAAATGTAAGATCAGTGATAAATGTGACTATCTATTATTGAGTAGACTTCAATAGCAGCAGGTAAGGTGAGGGGAGACAGAAGTATTAGACCTTGGTCCATTCACCGATGAATTTTTTGTGTGTGTGTGTGGTACGATAATTTCTTCTGAATCTCTAGACTTCCCTGGAAAGTGAAGAAGACATCACAACTACATGCTTTGAACTTTCTGCAGGTTGCTAATGTAACATGAACTGTGTCACTAGAGCTCCATGTTTTCCTTTCGTCCTCAAAATTCTGGGGGGAAGGGGCACACAGGGGAAAACTAACACTATTTTTGTTAGCTAAAGAAAATGTCAGGTAGTGTAGCTCTTAAGCTTTCCCACTTAGCATTGGTAAATAGTTTGCTTTGCTTTTTCTGGTGCTATCCACCATTCGAAGCAGGTTGTGAAATTACCTAGCAAACTGAAGTGCTTTAGCTTAAAACCAGACTGTTTAACCAGGTTCTTGATCCTTTTTGAGGTCCCAAATCAGTAAAATCAGTGTGGCATCCAAGAGGAAGAAAACAGAGCTATTAGATTAAAAATACGTAGTAGATAAACAATTAATGAATAAAACCTTAACACTTCAGATAGTAAATTAAAGCTTCTTAAGAACAGTTCAATGCTGCCAGACCTTCCTGGTTGATGATGGTTCTTCAGAAATTCATGTGCAGGGTAGCTGGGGTTATGGTCCAAAGCTGGAGTCTCATATAATCAGGCAACAGACACTGCATTGCTGTTTTCTTTCTCTTCTTGAAGGAGAGGCAGTTGAACTCCTGTTTGGTGGCTTCTAGGAGTGTCTTTTGCAACAGCAGAGGTGGCTGAAGTAAGAATTCTGTTAAAGCAGTTTGCCACTGCTCTTTATGATTAATTGCTAGAAACTTGTCACTGGAGTTGTGTAATCGCATCAGTAGGAGGCTGTCCTGAGGTAGAACTGTGTGATTTTAATACAGCAGTAATAAGTGCTGTTTACATAGTAGACGAACTAAAACATTGAAGTTGAAGAAGTCTTGAGTGGCATCTTTTTCTGTGTTCCTATAATTGCCAGTACAATAACTTACAGAAATTTGTTTAGATTAAGTTTCTCTTGTTTTGGCCATCCACATGTTAACTATATGACTTCAGAGTTTGTTTTCAATTAGCATTGCTGACACAATTTTTAAGTTAACCCATAGAAGGATTATGAAGTTAAATTGTCTCTCCAGATGTCTTTCTAACGGTGGTTCTCAAGTGATCTCAAGGTTCTAACTAGTTCTCAAGTGATTGATGTAAGCTGCATGCAATGCATTAATACACATAAATTTGCATTAATACACATATATTGTGCAATTAATGTCAAAACCTGTTTTGCAGCGTGCTATTGTCAAATCACTAGATGGTGCTGCAGAGCAGGTTTGTTTTGCTTTGACATTTAAATTCCTGTAGCCCTTTAGTCAACCAGACCATAGTGCATGTGCTTGTAGGGGTTTCAAAAGCTCTTTTTGCGACTTTATTCCATTTCTTTGCTCCTATTAAAGACAATGGCAAGTCTTCTCTTGAGTGCAATGATCACAAAATTAAGATGTTCCAAGGATTCCTGACAGTGCTCTAGTTTTGTACTGCATTGAACACCAGAATTGTGGACGTGCATTTACTGAAACTTCTTATTTGAGGTCCAATACTTTATTAGATAATTCTGATACAAGCTTAGTACTATATCCTTGAAGAAGGTGGTGTGTTTTCAAAAAGCCTAGAACAGATGAAAGCCTAGAACGCTGATGTGTCATTGCTTTACAATACATGGCATCAAGTCTTGTCTGTGCCGCAGTGCTTCGATGTCATCTGCCTTTGATGTCATCTGCTAATGGCACTCCTGAAGAAGTTGGATGAAGCCAGCAGAAGCACCAAGGGGTGCTGTTTCTTGTTACCTTGGACTGGCACAGGTGATTAACCTGTCTCCTTTGGTTGTCCAGCGTGGGCTGTGATCACAGCTTATTTCAAAACCCTCCTTGATCCTATTATAATCCAGATTATAATTATCTGAATATTTTTTCAAGAAAATTAAAAATACAGAAAAAAGTGCTGATAATTCCAGTTTCCTATTGATCAGTTGGCCTCCAAGTGTTCTTTCCAGATCATTTTCTGTCATTAGGCTAGGTATTGCATGTAACTTTTCTCTGCATTAAATTACAACTTTTAATGCATGAATCATTATAATGTAAAGTAAGCCTTTAAGATACACAGCCTATGTCCTGAAAAAATACAGCTGATCCAAAACCTGTTCAAAGATGGGTTTGCGTGGTGGTTTTTCAAAATGCAGTATTTGGTGTTGTATTTAGGAATAGATATTGAAGGTTCTGGTTGAGAATGTGAGCTTTTGTTTTGTGAGCAGAGTTAGGTGTGTGAGAGGAAGGCACTTACTAAATCCAGATTGATGGGGTTTGTTTAAAATTGTGTTAAAACGTTTTGTAACAAAGGATTTTATTGTATAGTTTAACGTTTTATTTACCGTTTGTGACATTGTAAAAATTCATTATCTTTGTCTCTCTCAGCTCCCCAGTAAAGCTGAGATAAGGCAGCCTACAAATGAAGTATTTATTTTGTGCTACAGAAACAATATCTAAAGTGGTGTTTTGTTTTTTTTTTTAACAAATACAGTATTCTAACGCTCAGTAAAAGTCCCTGTTTCAATGCTTTGATAAAAGCATTTGTATTCAGTACACAAAAGAATACTGGGATCTGCTCTAGAAATAACTTCTCCCTGTCTAGATTCCCTAAGAATGCCTCTGAGGGCAGGTTCACTGAGGATCAGCTTTGGGAGCCTTCATCAGTGGCAGAGTGTATTAGGTTATTTCTCCCTTCATCCCCCCCAGTTAAAACAGTGTTAGAGGGTTACCCAATAGTCAGTGACTGTAGATTCACGGAGTACCTTACTAATGGCTGTGTTTTATGTTAGAGCTGGTTTCATGAAGATTTCACACCTGTAGGTTCACTGACATCATCTCTTCTCCAGTCAGTCACCAGGCAGAAAGAGCTTTGTGTCTGGGCTCATGAGTGGTTTTATTTCTTCCAGGCTGTATCTGCTATCAGTGTGCTCTTTTCTGGACGTCAACAAGCCAGGAAAGAAATTAGTGGAGCTGGAAGATTTGGTCTAGTAATTGCAACACCAAAAACTAGCTGCAGTGCAGCTCCATTCCCCTTCATTGCAATGTCACTAGGTGGTACTGCAGAATAGGGAAACACACAGAGTGCCAATTTTGTCCAAATACAGAATGCATAGAAAGAACTATAACCAAAAAGGAATGTGTTTCCTTGAGCAAAAAGAAAGCTTGGCTGGCACTTCAGTAGTATTTGCTGCTGCTGTTTCTTCTCCTGATATCCATGGGCCGCAATGTCCTAAAGCATGGTGTCATTAGATCTGTAACTTGTTTTTTTTCATTTCAGCAGTTCAAAAAAAAGCTTTGCTTTCGTTTCAGTTAACCTGCTGTTTCTAGCTGTAATCTCTAAAACTCTCATGTCTTTGTGGCCCTACTGCTGTATTGCAGTTTAGAACTGCATGGACAGCCCAGTGTTCCTTAGCACAAGGCTTGGTTGTGACCTAGTGTGTAGCATGTATCCTTTTTATTCATTGGCTAGATAATCAAAGAGCGAAAAAACAGAGCTTACAAACAGCTCTAATATGTGGCTCAAAGTTACACCACAGAAGCTGATGTGTTTGGTGGGCTTTTCTCTGTAATGGGTGAGCTCAAAATGACACCAAGAACATGGTGACATTTCTATGGGCTGTGCTGTGCAGCAGGTATGCAATGTGTGTCAATTTTGGTGAAAGTCTGGTTGTTGATATGTTTTCTTTAAATGAAAAAAAAAAAAAAAAAGTAGAATTTTTGCTTTCACCTGTTTCAGCTGCAAACATCAAAAGGCTTTAATACCTTCCTCACTGTAGCTGTGGCTTGTTCTGATGAGGGCTTTTAGGGATTTTTCTGCAATAAATCCCAAATCCGTTTCCTGGTCATTATATTGCAGCTGCATTTCATTTGTCAGAGAATCTCTCCTTGGGCTTTATTTTTTCAGGACCTGTAGGCTGTGGAAGTCACATAACAGAAAACTTCACTTTTCCTCTGTCTTCTTTCTAGGACTTTACAGATCTTGTATTCTAATGTGATGAGATCTGCTTTGGAGTTTTATAGCATGGCTCTTATGAGAAATGGGAGAGAAGGATGTTGGAAACAAACCAAGAACTTCCCAACACAAGTCAAGACACAGCATAAATATGCTCCTTAATAATTAGATGTGAGAGAATAATTCAGAATTAATCACTTAGTCAACAAAATCAGCTACCCTTTCTGTATGCAGACATATGGGAGCAGCTGTTAATTTTAGCTGGTTCTGCTCTTAGGTCTATTAAAAGACCATTATGACCAGCATCTCCTTTTGAGGTTCTTTTACCTGTATCTCACTGGCTATAAATTCATGAACTCCCATTTCACTTGGAGATATTTATGCCATATGGGCCATTTTGTTTCATAATAAAAATGTAAAGGTAAGCTTCTCTGTTAAGTGCCCATTCCAAACTTCCATTGTAGATGAATGATTTCTGCATTTCCTGCAATTACTACCTTAGAAGAAATGACATCAAGATAAAGACGTTGCTTGGTAAGACAGAAAGTGGCAGTAAAAGTAAAGAGCTTGAAGGGGAGATTTGCTTTTCTGATCTTTCAATTACTTTTTAAGTGTAAAGTTAAATTTGATTTGATACACATGCTAATGTATAACAGCACACTGAATAGTAGGGAAGCACAGGCTCGTCTTTAATGTGAAATCTGCCCTTCTACGCCAAAGGGTTGCATTCTTGTATTATCCCAAGGTGACTTTGAATAGAAAACCTTCAAAAAAACCCCAAACCCTGAAACACAACTATGAAAGAACCCAGGCAATGTCCTGTCTTGTCGTCCTGTTGGGTATCACATGGCATTTTACAGCCAAAGAGGATGAGCTGTAGAACAACAAAGTGATTTACTAGTATCATCAACAGATGCATGAGACATTTTGAAATCAAAATCTTCAACATCTAGGAATAATTTTTCAAAAGGGGATCTACGTAGAAAATACTTTTTTGGAAACATTTACAGAAGCTTGTCAGAAGTGTGTTTGTCTCATGTTATCACTGAGCAGGAGCCATTTTGAGTTATCGAACCCCAAATTTGCTGGGAAAGACAGTGGAATGGCTGTATGACTGATTTTCACATTGTTAGCTTGGTCTTGGACTGAGAACTAGAATAATCAAGGCTAAAAAGCAACGGCACAAAAGGCGGTTTTGTTTTCTTCCTTTTCTTTTTTTTTTTTTTTTTGGAAGACTCTGGAGCAGGAATTCTTTGACTGTTGTTGAAAAAAGACAATTGCTTTGAACTATTAGAAAAATAAGGAAGAAGTCTCTAAATCATGGTGGCCAATATCTGAAGTTCAGTGCAGTAATAATGCAGGTTTGTGAAAGAAAAGGACTGCTAGAAACCCGTGAAATTTCAGATGCAACAAATGCCTTTATTGCTGAAGCAGGAAATACTGTCTTTGGATTCAGAAGTAGGTGATGAGTTCTCAAGTGTACAAAATTTGGTCTGTGATACTGTAGAATTATGCTTGCTGGGAAGAAAGAAAAGCCAATAAAGGAAAGAGTAATAGTACATTGACCAACCTTTATCACAGCAGGGTAACTAAATCTGCTGTCACCAGATATATCACACAGCCACTTGATTAAGCTCATGTAATTTGCTGGAATGGATGCAAAGGTTTAGCTCTCATCAGCAACTGTGGACAGAGGCAGATAAGGAACACATTGAAACTGCAAGAGCTTCCAGCTGCAACCTCTTGATTTGCTCCTCAAAGGAGGGGGTGGTCTACTGTTCTCCATATTAATAGCACAAATTGCTGTCTCCTGGTGTTTTATAAGTCACTAATACAACACAGCAGAGACATTATCAGGTTCAATCAGCCCTATTCAGTTATCGAGTCAGCTGGGAGAAAGGAAGGGTGTTTTCTATTCCAAAATAAAGGAGAGGGTGGAGAGTTGAGGGTGGGGGAGAATTTGGGGAGGGTGCTAGGTAGTGCAATGCAATCTGAATTGAGGAGAGTGATGGGAGAAGTGTTCTGTAGAGGCACAGGAGGAGAAGGCTTTCATGAAGTATAGCCCCCATGGAGCAAACAGTTATTCTAATCTTTGTTTTCCTGTCAAATGTTGGAGAATTAAAGTGTGCATTGATGGAGAGCCTTGGCATGGGATAGTGAGTCCCTCCTACTGCAGGAAAAATGTGGCTTGCCTCCTAAGCAAGTAGACAGTTCCATAGAATATGGCTAAGGGAGTGGTTCTTGGAGCTGAAAGGTAAAGTGAGGCATGGCTGGCCTGAGACCACCCATGCTGTCAGGAGCTGCGGCCCTCATCCACTGCAGGTCAGCATCCATGGCATGGAAATGGAGAGGTTATAGCTGAGTGCCTTTCCCATGGATCTGCAGGCGGGTCTTCAAAGTTCACCTGCAGCTCGGTAAAGGTTGGGATGTTTCTCAGGGCATTTTATTGTGTCTTGATGTGATGGTCTAGAGAAGAAGCTGCCAGATCTCCATTTGCAACTAATCATAAAGATGCTTTAGCCTCACAGCACCTTCCAGTTTTATCCTGATGAATGTGGACTCTTGTAATGCTTCTGTTGAGGCTAGAAGGATTTATCTTTCCTTTAAAGAAAGTATTTATTGTGACTATAGTAAAACATTAGATTTGGAGCCATACAAACCCTCTCAAAATATACTCAGTCCAGAAACCTTCTTTTCTTATTTAGCTTCAACTAAAAGTGTTCCACTCTGAACATGTGTGATTTGGGGGCTATTAGATGAAAAGGGTCAAGGACAATCCATGTCCTCTACTTCATTTTTGTAACTGGTATTGTGGAAGTTTGTTTCAGGTGAACTGTTTTAGTCCTCTCTGACATTTTAATCCATAAGAACGAAACTGAGGAGGTGGGAAGAAGTCAAGAACAGCTAAAAATCATTAGCTGCATTTTTAGAACAGCATAAGACCTTTTAAAATGTTTCATTTCACAGGCTGAGCAGACATCGTGCTGTGCAAATGGGGTATTTTTAGATCTCAAGTAAGGCTTCTTTTGGTGGCAAGCAGACGGAATTATTGTGTGCTTTATGTATAAGAATAACCACACATCCTTTGCCACTTCTATCTGTGTATCAAAAGGAAATCTGCAATGGGCACCTTCTGTACTTGCCAACCAACTTGTAGATGTGGGAAGACAGGATGTGGCTGGCTGCTGTCCTTCAAGTGCATGCTGTTGGGCTGTGTTAAAAGGCATCAACTCTGAGTTTGCTTTGCTCAAACTGACAGGCTTTGCTGTGAGCACCTTGATCTGAGACAGTCTCTCACATGTTTCTTTGCAGTTTCTGCTTAGGAAAAAGAAAAAGGTTGGTTGAAAAATAGCTTTCTGCAAGTTATGAAACCTTATTTGCTCTGGTCTCTGCTTTATTAAATCTCTTCTCTGATCATCCTTTTGTCTTGGTGGGTTTGTGTGGTGCCTGCACTCTAGATACCACAGTGACCTCAGACTAATGTTAATAGTGCTAATTGGCTTAATTTTTACATTTCTTTCTTCTAAGTAAGTCAGCTTTTATTGTTCTAATTTTCTTTCTGGTGCAGATCAGAGCAGCCACTGCAGCTGCACTGGTGAGCATACAGTTGCCTCCAGATGAGGTAAATGCTTTTGGTATGAAATGCCACATATTACATGTACAGGACATTTGGTGTACATATATATGTACATATGTAGGTATGAGGTAAATGTGGCATCTAGTTTTGTTCAAGATTCGTACAGCACTGAAGGTCACCCTTTTAATCTGCTAGAGGCATAGTAGGCTTGGGGAGGGAGGGACAGAGGACATCACAAAAAACCAACTCCAGAGTATTAGTTAGACTCCTGAGGTTAAAAAAAAAATCTACCTCACTCTGTTATGAAATATAATGAGCAGTTTCATAGAGTTGTGGAATAATGCAGGTTGGAAGGAATGTCTGGTGGTCATTTGGTGTAAACCCCTGCTGTCAGCAGGACTTGTTTTGGAATACCTTGGCAAATACCGTACTCTAAAGTTTTGGAGGAGATGCAAAAACCCCAAACGTGAGTCTACATAACCTTCAGTTTGTCCACCAGGAAGAAACCATGCATAAACATGATCATTTATATACTGTAATAAGCATTAAATTCTGAGTCAAGGTGCTGTAATTCTGACACAGACTTTAAGGAGAAAATCCAAATATTTTGTCTTAGGATTGTACATAGCTTCAAAAAGTCATTAAAGTTAAGCAGTTCTAGGTTACAAATTAGGGTAGTTCTTTCATAGGATATTACATCGGATGATATTTAAGAAAGATTTATAGGACGGGAGTTACCCAAACAGTTGCTAGAAGAGAAATCAGCTCAGCCTTAGTCAAAGACTTGCTCATTACATTGCAAAAAGAAATAGGTCCAATGTGTCATGCCTGATATGAGGAAAGGGAGAAGTTCCGAGGGCGTGAAAGGAGCAGCATTCATATTTTACCTTTGTGGATGTAAGAATTAAAAGCTAAAGCATCTAACTGTTCTCTGTTCTGCCTCTTTACTATTTTGGTGGACTTTTCCACTTTACTGATTAGATATACTACTAATAAAACATAATAATATTATATTAATATAGTAATATTTTAATAATTTACTACATAGTGTA
>NW_009934805.1:0-22095 GCF_000696875.1 Nestor notabilis
GGGGGGGCACTAAGCATTTTAAATACCTCAGGTGGAAGCACAGAAATTAGCATGAAGTGAAATATTTATAGGAGCTTAATACAGTTTAAGATCATTATTTTCTCAACCATAAGACACCAGGGCCAATTAACTATTTCTAATTAAGTAGCCTAAAACAAAACAGCAAGCAGCAAGAAATAGTGACAGTTATGACTGGACTGTGGAGTGAAAAGAGATTGACCATGAATGCGAGGAAAATAATTTTCTGATAGTAAAAATTGAAACTACTATAGCATGAAAAGGCAACAACTGGATAAGAGAATGAAAAGGGGAAATCATGCTCAGAATTGACATTATTAAATACTCTTCAAATCCCATCCATTAAATGCAAAGCCTTTTGTTTGTCTAGATGTGCATCATATTCCATTGCACAATTCTGCTACACAACGCTTAGTGGAATGCATCCCTCTCTACTCATCCGCCAAATTCCAACCTTCAGTCAGTTTTCTGTGAGATTTCTATACAGAACAAAATTACACATATACAGTGAGAGAAACTTATTCAGTTTTGTCTTTGAAGGACTCAAAAAGTGTCTAATCAGGATGTCACCAGGCTGTGACTATATGTGTTTTATTACTCTGGATTTTGTAAACTTATTTTTATCATGTTTAATTTTTTTGGCATTTAAACAGATGACATTGGAGTTGGCAGTTTGTATTTCATTGTCTGAATGAGGGAGAGAGTTAAAATTTCCCTGAAACAGATGAGGTAATGTTTACAGATTCATAACCAGGCTGTTGCTTGTTCTTCAAGGTTGGGTTAACAGTCTAACTGTCATGGTGACTCTCTGGAAACATAGGAATGCAGAAGAGCATTTTAGCAACTGAGTAAGATAGAAACCTAGTGTTAGATTATAGGTTACTTCGTAGGAAGGGGAAAACTTTGGAAGAAATCCTGCAATCCCAGTAGTTGCATTTATTTTCACATTGATGATTTATGATGACAATTTTCTCACACTTTATAATGACACCTCATGTAAACTGTCTTGCTTACAACACAGAGCTTGGCCACAATGGGGAGAAAAAGTGCACTGCAGCGTCACAGGTAGAACCTGACAAAAATCTTAAGATGCTCTGATACTTTTGGGTGCAAAAAAAGCAAGCTCTGAGTGGCTTTACAAATGACAAATGTTTTCCTGTGAGCCCAGGATGAATATATACATCAGCAGTTATTTTTCAACTGTCATTTTTTACACTTCAGCCAACATTGAGTTATTTGCATTGAGACAGTATCTTAAAGAGACCTAAAAAGATGTGGGTTTAAGCTACATTGTAATGATGATCTTCCTTAAGATCGTTGCATGTAATGATTAGATCTTCCTAAAATCTCTGAATGATAACGAAGCGGCCACACACACAAATGCTTAAGTCTGTGAATCAAAAAAAAAAAAAATATCTGTGCATAAGTATTTTCATGATTGGGCTCATCTGCTCTGACTTGTGACTACAAAAGTACACTTTTCATTTTAGCTTAAACTAATTTTTTTTTGTACTTATAACTGTCCTTTATCCAATACTCTGATAGCTTTGTCTTGCTATTACAAAAAGAAGCACTCACTTTAATTGCAATTTAGTGTGAAAATTTTAAGCAACTCCAGAAATGAAAGAGATTTGCATTGAACTCACACTCACGTTTCACAGCACTGGGGAGCTCTCTCTTTCATATGCTCTTGTTCTGGTCCAAAACTGGGATAAAGCACTACACAGAGCTTGCTGCCTGCCATCCTGTTTCCTATAGAGTCACGCTCTTTCTCTGCGGCACTTGTAAGGGCATGCCTACAGGGCTGTGCAGCCGAGTGTGATGCAGAGAGCCCCCAGCCCTCCCAGACACTGGCAGCAGTCCCACGGTTCCAGCACCGCACTGCATCTTGCCTCATCCATCCTGCTGACAGGCAGAGTTAACCAGCCCGGACGCAGCACAGGGCTGGTACAGCTTGGCTGTTCTTGTGGGATCTCTGCCTGGCACTGGATTCAACACTTGCGTGGGTACTAGTGAGGTCTGGGACCTGCAGCACAGCACTGAACCCTTCCATAAAGATGTTTTTATCACTTTGGTATCAAAATCAACTGCACCACTATCAAACGCTGCCTGGGAGAGACATCTGCTATTTAAATGTGTTATAGCGGATGAAAGAAATTGAAACATAAAACCCAAACACTTCCATTTTTCCTAATATAATCAGTAGTTTTAAGCAGTTTATCTGCTTATTAATAGGAAGGTTTTAAAACATTTTGCTGGAGCTGACATTCTTTAATTATAACATTCACACTGCTGAATATGCAGTCACACCAGCAGAAGCTCCATTGTGAGAGAACGCACAGATTCAATCTGTTTCTTTCTCTGAATTTTTCTGACTTGGTTGTATTTTTCCATTCATCATTATTTTTTTGTTTGCTTCTCACATTTCTTCTTAAATGTGTGGTTTTCTTCCTTTTACTCTGTCGTTCCACTTGAAACACCAGGATTAGCATGCAGATGTTTTTTTGATCAGAGATTTTTTTTTTTTTTAATCATTCCCATTTTCCACAATTTCTTTGGGTAGCTGGGGATATTTTCTTTGTTTTTAACTCTATCTCACTGGCTTTTTTCCCCTGTTAAATGTATTTTCCTAGTGTGAGTAACCTTCTGTTACTATCAACCTCCTGTTTCCTATCGTTCTTAGAACAACATTTCGGAAAATAAACTATTTCTTCTACTTAAATAGATCATGGTCTATACTAGCTATGCCAATAATCTAATATCTTGCATATTTTTAGCGTTTTGCTAGCCATGAAAGCTTAGGTCAAAGAGATACTGTTTTAGAAAGGTTTGGGGGGGTGAGAAGTAAGTTTTCATCTATTGTAAAATTGTGCTGTAATACCTTTAAAAATTGCTTTTAGAATTCAGCTAAGTTACAGGGCTTACTGAACACAGAGTAGGTGGATGACAAAAGTAATCATAATCCTTGTCAATAAGAAAGGATCAACTTTATTTATTTATTTAAAAAGAATTGTGACCTTTTTAAATGAGCACCAGTTGTAATTTTGGCTATCCTGTCACCTTCAGGCTAACTTTCACAGGAGTCTAATTACACCTAATTGTTAAAAAGCTGAGACGAGAAAAAGATGTTCAGCAGCTTAGCCCAGGGAAACTGCCATCAAATGCCACTTCAGCAATGACCAGCAGAAAGAATACAACCCAAATGGTTACCATCCATGAAACTGGCAACATCCACCTTCATTAAATCTCTATTATAAACACTGAAGTGATTCAGAAGTGCCTTCTCTCACACATTAGAATAGGTATTCAGTGGATTTTACAAGGCTGGTATTTCCATATAGATTTTTAACATTAAGAAACTAAAGTTGGAACGGGGTGGATGTTCTTCCATAACCCTGAACATTGCCCATAACTATTGCCATCATTGCTATTTAGTGGCCATATATTTTTTTTAAGAACTTCCATACCTGAAGGACCTGTGGAGAGGGAAGCTCGCCTATTCACCATCCCTTATAGGGAAAAGCAGAACTGCCTTCAGTGATGTGTGCTGGGCAAGCTCAGAAATACCATGAACTTCAGTTGTTAGGGATCTTAGCCAAGTCAGAAGAATAGCCTGCTCATTTCTGAAGTTGGTTTAATGCCTCAAACTTAGTTGTTAATAGTTCTCTTTCAACCAGAAAGAGGCCATTGCTCCCCGGTGGGCAATGGCAATTGCATGACCATGTCCTGGCACCCCCAAGGAGGAGCTCCAGGGCAGCTCCTGGAGAGAGGTCAGTTCAGCAGACAGAAAACACAACCAGCACAATTTAGTTGCCTCTTAGAAAGCATCTGCCACCACTTACTTCCTGAAAAGGGTTATTGGCTGAAGTTAAAAAACAAGACATCATTGACATGTCAATTATCCCATTTCCACAAATAAGTACATGCAAAAATCCATGAATGTTGCTTTTCCCTTTTCTTTGTTGCTAGACACCTCATGAAAATGGGATTTTTTTTTAAAAAACACAAGCTATCTTCTTTAAAACAAACTATCTTTTCTTCCACAAGATAAAGCAGGAGATTAAGTATTACCTGTAGCTATAATCAGGTTAATATTACAAATCTGCTTTTTCCCTGCAATCCTATTTCTTTCTGCTAAAGTAATTATTATTTTGTGACATCACATACTTTAAGGAGAAAACACAAGATGATTCTGCTCCAGCAGTACAAGCAGAGCAGTAAGGAAGGGATTTTTCTCTCTTGCTCTGCAGTATACAACTGAAAATGCCTTAGAGGTTAGTCAGATTTCTTTAAACTTCTGGCAGTTAAAAAGCGTTTTCCCAAACCTTCTTCCGTGTCCTATTATGGATAGACAAAGGCAGAATTTCCTGTAGCCGTGCAGCCCCTTTGCACCGATACAGATGAAGTAGAGGCAGCACAGGAAAGGTATAAATTTCTCCTGAAACAGAAGTAGGTGTTTGTGTGGAAGTCTAAATGTGGGACCATGAGGGACCTAGGTGCATGAGGTTACAGCAGGATTAACCTAAAACTGCCTCCTTATGTCTTGTAATCTAGTGATTTTCTATCCCAGCACAGCAGTTTATTACACTAAGGACACAATTTAGCATCACTTTGAACATGCCATTATTACTGAACTTATAGTAATTAGTCCCTGCTTGTGAAGCAGGTGGACATAAAGGAACGTGTAAGTGTTACATTCATTATTATTCACCTTTACTTGATACTTTTCCACATGCAGTGGATTTTAACATTAAATAAACATCATAAAAAATTAAATTATAAAGCCCTGATTCATTGCTACTAGTCACATAAACTGAGAAGAATTTCACTAAAATCAGCAGGTAAAATCTCAACCTCACAAACTTATAGAAGTCTGTTGAAAATTTTGCCAGGATCTCCAGTGGAGAGGGAAGACCAATAATCCAATCTAGGTAAGAGCAAAGGTAGGTCCTGTCATTTGACCAGACAGCCTAAATGACAGAAAACTGGACCATGTCCTCAGCAGTTATAAATTTCATTCAGTTTTGCTTTGCTTTTCCCTTGGAAGAACATTGATTTGCCTGTCTGATGAACTGAAACGTAAGGCTGTGCTTTAGGTCTGACTTAGATTTAAGTGGAAGAAAATAGTGTCTGCATGGGATGAACAGCTACATACATTTAAGATGCTTATACATCCATTTGTGTGAGGGCAAAATCTGTTCTGTTTATGAACATATGCCATATGGTCTGTTTTTGCGTGCTTGTGCTTCTGTTAAGGTGCATGTCTATAAAGCATGAGCACTCAGAAAATCTTCAAACACCAGCGGCCAGGTCTGCAAACTTCTAGTCAAATGAGTCACCACTGGCCTCCTGAATACTTTTTCCATTCTAAATTTGAATGGTATAAAGGCCTTAAAATGAAATTATAAAAACCACTTTATAAGAATTTCAAACTCAACTGAGTAAGGATTATTATGAAAGGAAGGGAGCTGACAAACCTCGAGTTATGCAGTTCAGTTCTAAAAACTTATCTCTAATGGCTGGTTGCAAAACTGTGAGTGTCTTTTGTCCCCCTTTCTTATTCCCCCTCCATCACAGGAGATATTGCAAGTTTTAAGATTAAAACTAAGGCCACAGTACAGGTAATGGATAAACAGCAGCAGAGTTTATTCAGCCCACCTCATCAAGGATCCTAGATCTCACTTTGCAGTGCTGGCCTCCATGCCACTTCTGCTACTGGTTCGAGAGCCAGTGCCACTGAAGTTCTGAACAGATGACACTATTAATACAACCCTCTACTACTTAATTTTTTCTGTATGGAAAGGAATTGAAATACTCATTTTGCCTACATAGTCCTCTGAAGAGCCATTAGACCTTTCACCTAATGGTGCTTTTGACGGCTTCCATCTGTTCTAGCTGGGGTTTGAGTAGAGGCATTGAAGATAGAGGGCTTTCAAAAACCTGTTTGCTTGGCAATCCCCTGAGGAATATCAGCTATGCTGGTATGAGCATACTGAAAGATGTGGGATACCAACCAGCAAGACAGGTGCTCTCAATGGCAGAGTAATAGTTTATGGAAGGCATGTGAGGGTGAGTTGCGAAGTAAAAATGAAAAATTTCTCATGAGGACTTTTAAACACTCTTACTGAACTATCTTGTCCAAGTAGAGTTAGTTAAAAGCTTTTGGAAAGTGTTCTGTTCTGTTGCCAGGTATTCCTCCCCCAGAGGCATTTACCAATCCTCTGTATTGTGGGGAAAAGATAAATGCTAAGAGTCTCTCTTTTCCTTCTTGAAATAAAGAGAATTTTAGAAATAAAATTTAATCATATTCTTAATAAATTCTCACAATTCTACATTTCTTTCCTTGACAGTCACATGTATTTTTCCAGTGGCCTGAATAGTAATGGATTAACATGAACCAGGCTGTCACACACTACTTGTCTTGAGCAGCAGTCAGGTTAAAATGCTCACTCCTGTGTCCAAAAGAACTGGATTTGTCGTTTTAATCTTTTACGCTGGGTTTGGGTTTTTTTCTGATAGAGGAAAAATCCCACACACAACCAAAATACCCTTTCTGGTGTGAGAAGCAACCTCTTTTTCCCTCTTTGCATATGGCTTTTAAAGAGATCATTTCTACAGAAACTAGGGCTCTGCTTCCTATCTTTGATGCAGTGTCCCATGCTTCTGACTTGGCATGGAAAAGAATGCTGAGAAAGCAAAGCTGAATGTTTATATTGCAAGGTATGCGAGTTGTGCCTAAAGACAAGCAATCAGAACTGCAGAAGGCTTGCAGTGTGTAGGTATACACCCCATTCTGCACCATGGGTAACAACCAGAAGGCTGCCTCTGTGAAAAAGTACTCTCTCCCTTTGGCATCCTCTCAGTCAGACAGAAACAACATATAGCCCAAATGCTCCAAAGCATCCTCTGCTTTGTTGTAGCAGAGACCCATTCATCAGCTGGTAAAGGCAATGACAGTTCCTTAAAAGTTACTAGAGTTACACATGGATTTACTCCAATCAAGAACTTGGCCCAGATTTTTTCTTTTTTTTAATGCATTAGCAGATGGCAAATATGCACTGAACACAGCAAAACTACTGGCTTTTGAGGGCAATGGTTGCTTGCAATGCTAATGTGGGACTTCCTGTTTATGCAAGTTAACCTGGAGGGACACATTTCAGAGCTGGGTTGAAGCAGCGGAAAGACTCAAGCCGCAAAGTGCAGAGCTGAGTACCAGTAACCCATTTAAAACTGGGATGTGTGGATGCAGGGCTGGGGGTCTGCTTGTTCTGAAGAGATTCAGAAAATAAGGCAGGAGTAGATGTTGAGAGATCACAACTTCATGCATTTGCCTCATTCAGTCATGTCAAGATGAGGCCACTTGCACAATGTGGATCTCAGTTCAGGCTCCAAACACCTTCATTTTGTGAAGGTATTTGGCTTTACAGTTTGGATTCGGGCCAGCTGACACTACTGCAAGCTGATATCCACATGTTCTCCTGGAAATGACCTCTGCGAGAAAATTTTAGTGCATTGGTGTGTGGTGAAACTCATATAGTAATGAGCATCCAAAAGTAGAGGTCTACTCTGCTCTTGTGAGACCTCACTTGGAGTATTGTGTACAGTTCTGGTGTCCTCAACATAAAAAGGACATGCAGCTGTTGAAGCAAGTCCAGAGGAGGGCCACGAGGATGACAAGAGGGCTGGAGCACCTCCTGTATGAAGACAGGCTGAGAAAGTTGCAGCTGTTCAGCCTGGAAAAGAGAAGGCTGCGTGGAGACCTCCTAGCAGCCTTCCAATATCTGAAGGGGGCCTACAAGGATGCTGGGGAGGGACTCTTCATTAGGGACTCTAGTGGTAGGACAAGGGGTAATGGCTTTAAACTTAAACAGGGGAAGTTTAGGTTAGATATAAGGAAGAAGTTCTTTCCAGTGAGGGTGGTGAGGCACTGGAATGGGTTGCCCAAGGAAGTTGTGAATGCTCCAACCCTGGAGGTGTTCAAGGCCAGGCTGGACAGAGCCCTGGGCGGCATAGTTTAGTGTGCGGTGTCCCTGCTCATGGCAGGGGGGTTGGAAGTAGGTGATCTTACGGTCCTTTCCAACCCTAACTATTCTATGATTCTATGTGTACAAACCAGGTGTGGACAGATGTTTTTAACCAGTAGTTCTTTTGACACATACCCCAGGTATCTGCAAACTGTGGTGTGCTGTTGCAGACTCATGTGGAACAAATTCAATGTTTCCCACGAAACATAACCTTGCTGCACAAAGCAACCCAGGATCACCATAAAATACCTACTAACCAAGGCTGAACAGCTTATATATAACAAGGCACTAGTTAGTGCTTAGTTCAGACTGTGCAGTCACAGAATAGGAATAAAATTAAAAAATAAAAAAAAAAGGAAAAACAAGGCCGCTTTTTTGGCAACAGTCCTACTCACAAATACAGTGGAAAGACATGTGACACTATGTGCATATTTATCCTGAAGACCACTGAAGGCACATATTATGGTCCCCACTGACCTCCAGGAGACCCCAGTGAATGTTTTAGTCCTCACTTTATTTCTCTTACTTTCTTCAAAGAAGTGCGATATCCTTCTGTTAGGCCTGATAACATGTTGTTCCTCCACATAAGATATTCTGGTTATAATCATTATGATCAGATCTATTTTTTGGGGGGGAGGTTGTAATTTCTTATTTGCTTAAGGGAACCAAGAATCCATCATGAGTGAAAGTCACATTGGCCTCACCTGAAAATTCTGTACACAGAAGACTTTAAAATTATTCCAGTGGTTACAGAATGAATCATAATATAGCTGGCATTCAGCTATTTTTTTTAATAAGTGTACTTTAATTGGGCAAAAGCATAGCTGACATGTTTAACTTACACATCTATTACAGGGTAAAACTCATTTAACCACTCTGTCCTAATATGATTTCCTGCAAAGTTAGTCACATTTTGGTCAAATAATCCCACAGCCAAGACTGATTTCTCTGAACATATTTGCCAGCTGGGACTCTATTAGGTTAGAGCACCACTTCACACAATTAGGACCTGTGGGCACTAATGTTACACAAATAAATAATAATAAGTTTCTGTAAAATAGTTTTTATAAATAATTCATCACACAGGTTAAGTATGAACTGTTTGCTCACACTGTTGTTTGCTGTGTCACTGACCACAGAAGTCCCATGATATCGCTCCTCCTCTCTGGCTACATGGCTGAGGAATTTTTAACAGGAGAATGAGGAGATAGTGGGGGGAGCTGACTGCTCTCAGTTCCTGGGCATGTCCACTATTGATAATTTATTCATGCATTTTCTTCTGCTTGGTTGGTCCAAGTTTTTCAGGTCATGTTTATCATTAGCGGTCTGTGGAAGTCAATAGAATAATAATCATTTGTCCTCTTTGACTGTGAATGTGATTGGATAAAATTTCAGTCGAAACTGAAGAATAAAATAGAAACCTTGAGTGTTGTTAATCCTGAATCTAAAGGCCTTATTCCTCGCAGGTACTGCTCAGTCCCTGATTCAGCACAATCTTTTGAGCATTTGCTTAAATCCCACTGACAATAATGGCCCACAAGCATATGCTGAACACAAGTGCCACAAGACAATATTCTGATTGCAGTTCTCAGAGTTCTTCTAACAGCAGATCCTTGAAATATGAATGCAGCCCTAAAACTAAAATTCACTTTATCACATCCTGAAAAGCCAGGAAAATGAGAATTTTTCCTCTGAATGTGTTAATGCTCATTTTTGCTTTGAAGAACCAGAAGTTTTCAGATTATGGCTCTAGTATTTTAAAACTTAAAGCCCTCGAGTCCAAGACAAAAACTAAGCTTTTGATTAAAAGAAAAGCCATGGAGATGTTGAGAGTTCAAATAAAGCAATCAAGATGCTTAAATATCAGCACTTCTTTTGAGCCTTTTAGTGTCTTAGTGACTAGAGAAGCTCAAGAAGACAAAAATAATGTTTCCCTTGCCATGAGCCAGTGGAGCTCATAGCCCCTAGCCAACAGTCTTTTCCCTCAGCTCTATATAACCACCACATCCAATCCCTGGTGAAACGAGTGTTAAATCCACTGAAGGGTATCAGAAATGGAAATACAGAGGGGAAAAGAAAAAAAGAAAATATGGCATAAAATTTTCTGAAGCAGCTGAACTTGCAGAAGACAAAGTCAAGCGGAAGCATTAGGTCAATTTGAAAATAGATAACAGAACACACTGTTGTTATTATGTTCTATTTCAACACTAAAAATAATAATAAAAAAATACAACTTTGCCAAAAATGGAATAAATTCCAACTTGTTCCACCAAGCTTCAAGTCTTTTGGTCTGATTTCATACTCAGGAGAGTGAGCTAAGTTTGGTCAGCAGGTTTACTGGTATCTGCTCCCCATCACCTTCCCACCTGGCAGCATGCTCCTTCCTGGGCTGCCTCTATTATTACTGAAAAAAGCAACAGTTCTTGCTCCATTGCTTCCTAGAATATAGCAGCAGAATCACCCCCTGCCTCCTCTCCTAGGAAAGGCTGTCCAGCAGTAACCTAATAAGCAGGGCTGGGAGGCTTATAGGAAAACATCGCAGACACAGAGATGGGACTAGTCACACAAAGTAAATGTCAGAAAGGAAAATTCCTCTCTGGGAAGGTACACCAGGCAAACCTTGGTCATGTACGTCTGGATTTCATTCTCTAGAGTAATGTTAGCTATACAACATTCAGCTCCTGGGCTTGCAGATCTCAGCCTCGCTCTACCAAGCACTGGTCACCCTCCATCCCAAAGGACTTTGGGGACAGTCAAAAGCAACTGAGTCCAGCAAGAGACAAAAGCCATCATTTTGCAGAATCAAGGCTATCACATAATGCAAGAGACCAGTTTTCCCTCTGACAGATGTGAAGGGATGGGTTACTAAAAGATCAGTACAACAAACTGGTGCCTGCAATGTTCACATAAGCAGTATTTTGGAGGCAGCAATACTAATAATAAAACCAGTAAATAATGAAAATATCAACCTGAGTGTGGTTTCTCTTAGATGTAAATTAAGATTCAAATATAAAAATTATAGGCTTCTGCTAATCCTTCTTAGGAAGTCATAAATTGTTAATCAGACCTTAGGCGATGTTGTTTAATACCAACTTTAATAAAATAGCTGCCGGAAGCAGAAAGACAGTTGGGATCCTGACTCTAAAACTTTGGTAGCCTTATCCACATTTTTGTAGCCTGAGGCTTTTACACTACTATTGATACCAGCTCCTTTGAAATATGCTCATTTTTTAGGCTGCTAAATTATTAAACACCTTATTAGTAGAAAGATTAGATGGAAGAAAAGTCAGCTCTGTATGATGGAAAATGGATTGGAAGAGGAAGGGAAAGTTGAGGGAATATTTACATACAAGATACAGCTCTGTTGTTGATATACAGAGGTAATCTATAATCCATAATTCATTTAAGAAATGAACCCATCAAATTACATCACAATGCATGAAAAATTGCTACTGTTGAGCTATCCTACAATAAATTACATAGAATCATTCCTGTCAAGAGAAAAAACTTGTTTGAGGCTAAAAAAGCAATGTCATTACAAGGTTATTTTGCTTGTTGTTCCACAGTATTTATCTATCACGCAAAATGTCTTACATTTTCATCATATTCTTTGGTGGGGGTAGCAAAATTCCCTCATATGGGACAACCACAAAGTCTGCAAAATTAAAACTTCTTCGAAAAATTGTAAGAAAAGTGGAAAGGAAGAAAAAGAAGAAATGTTTCTTCCCTATTATTCCTTAATAATATTTGTCAGTCAAGTAAGCAGATCTTTAGACTAAAAAAATAAGAAGTCATTTCCTCAAGTGCAATGCCTTTTCACTGTATGTCCAGAGCAGCTTGTCAGCATCCTAATTGTTTAGTTTAAAATGCAACACAGAACACAGTTACTACTTTGAAGTGCTTATGATGTCATGGATATTAGCGTATGTTTCTTAATTACACAACAAGACAATCTTTCCCCACTTCAACCTACAATTTCTGTTGCTCTGATTGGTTTCTCTACTAGCCAGAATAATCATTTTGCCACACAGAAGCAGATAAGGGAAAAAAAAGTAAACAATTTTAAAAAGCCATTTTAATTTAATAACAAATTGAGAGCTGTACTTTGTGCTAAATTAGCACTGCAAGCCTCATATCAATTCAAGGCAAGGTTCCTTGTTCGTTACTGCTTAATTAATCAGTCCTGTTTCCATCTAACTGAAAAGTTTTCTCTCTCTCCCCTATCATCTCTAATATCTCATTTCAGGCGGCACATCAAGTTAATCTTGCTTACATTAGCAACTTATTTCTAATGGCTCAGCTCAGTTATTTACAATAACTCATCCTATCCCAGCCTGCAGCTGAATCCTGCTTGGTCTCATTGCTCTGTTGGGCAGAGGCAATGGTAAATCAGCAAGTGTAGAGCGAGCACATACAGCCCTATGACAGCTCATGTGAAGAGAAAAAACCTGTTTCCAACAACACACTGATGTTTGCTGAACTTTCGACTTGCTGGAATCTCTTGTCTTCCCAGAGGCAAAATGGTGCTTAAGAACATGGTGGTGGACTTGGCAGTGTTAGCTAACAGTTGAACTTGATGCTCTTAAACACCTTCTCCAACCTAAATGACTCTGTCATTGTAACATGCACACAGCTAAGCAAAGGACCATTGTCTTATAGGACAACAGATGAGCATGAAGCAGTCCAATGGAAGACAAATGTGTAAGGGTAGGAGAAATACAAAGTTGGGTGGTGCCTGAAAACTTGTCCTCTTTACCCTTTCTACAGCACATCCCATAAATAAAGTTGGGATAACCATGAGTCCTGCATTACCATCAGTAGTGTACGTAAAAATATATCAAACCTTCCACCATGTCATCTTTGAAGGAAGTGAAGAAAGGGCCTTGAAGCACCAGCTAGCTGAGTGTCTCCTCCTTGTGCTCAACCCACCATTCCCAGAGCTGCAAACTGCTGCTGCTGCCATAATCTGGTACCTTCTATCACCGCAGTAGCCAAGCACACTTAATCTGGGACTTAATGAAAGGCCTCTGGTCTCTGGTATTTCAGATTGCATTGACCTGGCTCCAGTCAAACACTTACTGATGCTGTGGTCACTGGTAGCCAACGAGCCTACCTATGTGCTTGCCGCTGCCAAATTCAGCCTCTAGAAATAAGTAGGTTTTCCAGCTGCATCCTGGGGCTGGAATGCCTGCCCACATCAGGATTCCTGTCGCTAATCCCTCTGCATCCTCCCAGCAGCAGCACTGCTCCAGCAGCTTGGTCCCCTGGTGACCCACAGCCTCTGAGATGTAACAGATACCAGCTCAGGCCAGGGCTTGAAACTAAATCTCCACCTGAGGTGCCTGCATAACATGAAGGCTGGTTTTAATGTCAGCTTGACCAAACATAAATACCTCTGCAATAAACACAAAACACACTCGTTAAATAAGCAATTTAAGGGGACAAAACCTGTTTTTTTTCCGAGTAACCTGAGTATTTGCTTCTGCTCATCCAGGATTCGGGATGATGTTGCAATAGGAAACAAGGATGTGCCGTGTATTTTAACCTCCTGGATTTGCAGCAACCAGCTTCTGACCTCACATTTACCAGCTTGGTTGAAATTACAACCTGTTGCTAAGGAAAACTCTGTCATACCTTAAAGTAACTGTGATATCAAGTAGCTTTGAGCTATCTGACAAATGAATTACAGTAGATTGATGAAAAGCTGCTTCAGAAATCCTGCAAAAGACACTCTAATGTGTTACATTATGATAATACATTTCATTTAATAACAATATAAATTCTGTGCTGAGAAGAGTGAAAGCTGCTTTTTGTGTTGCTTTGTGTTTTGTTTTGGCTTTTTTTTTTTTTTTCCAAAGGGGAAAGAAATCCTTTCTGCAAATCAGAGTACACACTTCTGTTTCTGATGGGAAACACTGCTCTGAAAAGCACTGAATTTCAAAGCTGCTCGAGATTAGATTGTCTGCAGAATTGTGCTGATGGTTGTAAATATTAATAAATAAGATACACTGGGCCAGCTTTTTTTCCTCAGATGTTTATGCACTGCTTCCTTTTAAGTACATATGACCTGAAGATACAGGCACCAGAAGGAAGAATCTGAGATAAGAATTGGCTTTTGAGATGTAATGCGTAGCGACACTTGCAGAAAGGAAAGATCCTCCTGCTACATACTAGCAGACCAAGCCAGCCAGCAAGTGACAATCTCAGTCTAGTCCTCTGCATCCCTGCTGCAAATGCCCCCAGCTGCTGATAGGAGCAGGACAGCAGAGAATCCAATTCCAGTGCTGCACGAATGAGCCAGGGTTATGTTGAAGGGGCTTCAGAGGGAAATGATGATCATTTCCTTACATAGCTTTTTTTTCCACCCCCATCATTCCTTACACAGATTTGTTTGGTTGTGGGGTTTGGGGTTGGTTTTTTTCCATCCACACTTTTCCTAGTCTACTAATTAGAGAGACTGACTATACACATTTTTGGAAGACACAGTTTGATCATCATGGAAATAAATGCTAAGTTATAAACACTTCATTACAAGTTCCTGACATCTTGATGTAGGAAGGCACTTAAGTATTCAAACAGTCTTGTGGACTTCAGTGCAGTTTATTGGTATGTTTAAATGCAAACTGCTCTGGGACCAGGTATGATAAAACAGAGAGAGAGAACTGCTTTGTTTATAGCAGAAACAAGTTGGTAATTATCAGCACTGAGAAGTGAAACACCTTAGCAGGGCATTCATATTATTTAGACTTAAATGGAGTTTAGATGAAATACAGAGTTTTATAAAACTGGTTGGCACAGCATGAATTGCTTAAAGGGATGTGGCTGGTGGACTTAAAAGTTGCTTCTGCATCTTTTTCCCTTTCAGCAGTGACAGCTAAATTGAGCACCAATTTCACAAAAAGAATTTACTCCCTGAAAGGGATTCTAACTCTATATATTCCTGCTCTGTGATCTGCCAGAGCACTCTTCGCACTGTGAAAATGAGGAAATGGGCTCTCTTGAATTCCTGTAGTGGTCAATCAGTTTACGAGGCCAGCTCCAAAAGCGGAAGGGCATAATAAGTGGCACTCAGCTCAGAATCCGGTACTGTTTGGATCTAACCTTTCCATATACTTTATAAATTTCATTTGTCTTTTTTTTGTGATTATTTTTCTACTTCTCCTCTATTTATTTATAGTAGGATTAATACTCATGACAGGGGATATTGGTGTACACCGTGTCCTTACTCAAGTAACTTTCCTCTGACTCATCTTCATATCTATGCACTAGGAATACTACCCCTTAGAAAGGAGGGGTGCTTTGAAATGAATTCATACAGCCATGGCCATGAACAAAAGAGAGTGTGGTTTGACCTCTGGCTGCCCCAAAGCACAGGCAGCAACATGCAGAAAAGACAGCCTTTAATGAGACTTTTTTATCCCCTTCTCTCCCACAGGCTTAAGTAGGTGGGAATGGACAAGGCAGGAAATGGTAAAGAAACTCTGTGGCCGGTCCAACTGGTACAATGCAGAGAGGAAGGTCATTGCCACCTTGCTTGGGGACAGCTCAGATTACTTTCTCCTGGGAATAAGATATTCAGTCTTGTCCCAGACGGCTCTGGAGCTACCCAGCCTCCTACTTCCCCTCCACAGAACAAGGCTGAACAAACAAGCAAAAAATATCCAGAAAATCCTTCAGGGAGAGAATGCCAAAGTAGCTGCAAGGAGTCCTTGAGAAAAGTAATTGGCCTTCTTTTGGATGAAAAAAAGAGACCCAAATCTGATTTTTTTACCCCCTTCCATTCTTTGATCAGCTCCAGCAACTCAAGTGAGCAGCAGAGAGGCAGGAGGGTTGACTGCAAGCTGTACTGCCTGCAAGATCCTGGTTTAGCATCCCTGCTGTGCTACGGCCTCCTCATGTGACCTCGGGCAAGTCACTCACTTCTGTTGCGATTCATTTCCCTCTGCTGTAAAACAAGGCCAATTACACAGGCCAGTCTCGCAGGACAGCCGTGTGGTGAAGATGTAATTTTTAGTCATTGTGGAATACTTCAACATCTTTTAGTGAAGGCCCCATGTTGATCAACTATGCCTTGTCCCTTAGGTGAAGCAAGACTCCTAAATGTCCATACAGCATTCCACAATGATAATGTTACTTTTTATAGCAGGATACTATAAGCTATTTCATTTGCTTTTTGCCTAGGAAGATGCTTTTGTCAAATAATGATTGCCAGGCTAATGACCCCCTAAAGTTACAAACCACCAGGCACTCAAAGAGAATCAATTCAGCAAGGAAACAAATTTCACCTCAATGCTTAGGGCAAAACTAAAAGCAACCGTGCTTTTAATTATTTTTGTTAATTGATTGGAGCTGGGTTGGATTAGAGGGAGGACACAGAGATGTCTTTTGAAGTGAGAGGGCTTTTTCTCAGGTGAGAGTGTCAGTACAGAGGTTGGCTCCCATGTTGCATGGTGTCAGCATCCCAATTGGGATCCCCAGGCACAAATGCTTCTCCTGCTACCCCACCACCTCACAGGCAGGATGGGTCTGGATACCCATGACCTTCAAGAATGCAAAGTGGAGTTATCAAAAGCAAGTACTTTCTTTGAATTTGATCTTACTCTTCACACCAAAGCAGAGCTACATGCCAATGATTGTGTTGATTAAGCAGCCTTTATGCTTATAAAAGCTATTAACTGACAATTGAAATGCAGCAATTCAGGAGTAGGCAGCTTTGCCTTATACCCAGACAAGCACGCACCTGCAGTACCTGGGGAAACTCGACAAGTGTTTAATTTCTGTGCTAATTTTCAATTCCTGATGACCCTTCCCCTAGGTCCTCCTGCTCCAGCTCTGAGATTAGATGCAGAAGTGGGAATGCTGGAAAGATACACTAGCTATTATCTCACAGGCAGCTGTAAACATTACAGCAAGATAATGGAATTAGTTCAGCTGAGAGGAATTAAGGTATCCAGATAGTACAGGACCGATCTCATTCATAAAGTGCTCTCTTCTGTGCATTGTGGTGTGTCTCTGGGGAAGAGCTGAGGGGTTACGATGGGTATTTATGTTGCAAATCAAATCTAATAGTCACATTCTGACTAGAACTAAGCGCTTCCTGACTGTATATAAATACCTATATATATCCTGACAAGACAGGCTAATTAATCCATAAAAATATTTGCCCACAATGCCAGAATAAAGCCATTATAGAACAGGTTACTTAAAACATAGCAAGGTTGGTACTGTTCCTGAATGCGACCAGATGAAAATGTATATGCTTTTTTGTGTACTTCGCAAAGAGGAGAGTATGGAGAGGGTGTCTGGTGTCTGGGTGTGAGGAAAGATAATGCAGTATCAGTGTAATCTTGGATGTTTCAGCACGGTGCTATCAAGTGCTCTGGCACTGTCACAGTTAAGCACTTTTCTACTTAAAGCTTCTTTTTGGAGGTCCAACACCAGAACTCGTGAAGGACACCATGCCAGATGTGCCTTTTCCATCCTGGCAGGGCTCCCAGGCTTCCCTCACCAGAAAGATGCAGTCTCCCTTCCCCATCTGCATTGTTCCTCTCTGCTCCTAAGGGGATTGCAGCTGCAGGAAAAACTGTTTTTTCTGGCTTGTTTTGAAAGAGGAAAATACTCGAGGAGTGGCCAGCTCCATAAGACTGGACGTACCAACCAGAAAGATTAATTCACACCACTTGAAACAGTCCTAAACTACAGTTATTCTAGTTTCTTCTGAGAATGCTTGTGTTAACAAACAAAAGCATAAATACAAATATTCACAGTATTTTCTTGGGCCTTCCAGTGCCAAATGCACAACCAGGAAAATAAGGTGAAAGAAAATATTGGCCACCAGCAACACTTGGAGTAAGTACAGGAGATGGTCATGGGTGCAAGGAGGGGTAACACTGCCTGAAATGGGGTGGGGAAGCCACTAATGGGCGATCAGGATAAGGATACACAGCAGTGCCCTGGAGAAGCTTAGGAACCTGAGACTGGATGGACTCCAAACAGATATTGGTCAGTCACTGGGGAAGGATGAGGAAGAGGCTCTTAGACTGAGATTTACGGCAAGAAAAACCCAAATGGATGTGAAGTACTCAAATGCAAACTTTTAAAATGCTTTTATCCAGCTCTTTCTCCACCTAGTTCCACTGCAGCATCACTCACAATACAAACCAGAGAGGATGACTTTTTCTGCTGATACTTTGCATTAATTGTGCATTCTTCAAAGGTGTTTTAAAAACTCAGACAGGGACTAATAATCTGCCCTGTACCTTTTGTTAAGCAGCAAAGACAGATAAAACCCGGGTTTAATCGCACTGAACATTCCATCTACATCTCTCCTCTCATCATCCCAAATGAAGGAAGTCGAGATGTCATAACATCTCTCTCCTCACGGAACGTAGTTTCTCTAGACCCCTCGAAAGGCCTGCCATGACTAAGCAAGCAGCATGAGCAAACCAGCTGCTACTGTTTTTTTAACTCAACCAGAACACATTTAAACTTGAGAACTGTGTTTATACTGCAAATTGAATCATGCATAGAGTCAGCAAAAGAGATTGGGTTTGGCAGCACACAGGGGCTGTTAACTTCATGTCCAGGATAGGGAACTCACTTTAAAGGTTTATATTGAAAAGATCCTGAATTTGGCAGTCGGTATAATCACAACTAAGTTCATCAGACCTGTTTCTGAGAGTTATGAACCCAAGTAATAATTCAGAGAAAAAAGAAAAGAAAAAAAGAAGCAAACCCCAAATGATGCAAAGCCTTTGAAGAAATCAGAACAGTTACTGTGGCTAACTGGTCTTTGAGGGGTTAATGAAGAAGCCTCCCTACCACCCAGCTTCCAAGGCACAGCCCCTCCATGGCATTTCCTGCACGCTTATGATAATCAAAAGATACTGAAAACCAGTTCTACTTTATTCTGGTATAATTGCAGCAGAGCCGCTAGAGGAATTGCAACCATAATGCAAGAGGAGGCACCACCACAGTGGGGCCTGCTGTTTCCAATGGATTCTACCCACTCATTTTTATAGATTTCAGCTACCTTTCATTTTAGTAATTAGCCACCAATTCCAAGGAGATCCATAAGCAATTTCCTGCCCTTCTTGAGTCATAATGCTGCAAGATCGCACTCGAAAGGGAAACTAGTTTGAAAGGAGTCAACGAAGGGCAGATGGCACACTAAAAAGTTCAGTTGCGCAAGAAACGGAGCCCACTATTTCAATCAACAACAGATAAATATTGATGCCCCCTAGATCTGCTTGACCACTACACAACGCACAGTCATCCACTGGAAAACCCAATAGCAATTCCTTCCAAACCCCGAAATACTGCAGGAGTTTATTAATGAGCAGCAGATCTGTGTGCTGAAATCTTCAGTCAAAGCAAAAATGATGTAGAAGAACTGAGGGAATAGAGGACTGGAGGGATGATCCTGCCCCAAGGAACCCAGTATGCCTTTGAGTAGAGGGTTGCTTGCAGAGAGAAGGTGCTCTGGCAGGGTATCAGCTGGTGAGAGCACAGGCACATTCATAACTTCTATCAAGTTTGCATTAGTTTCAAGAAAGGAAGGGGGTAAAAAAAAAAAAAAAAACAAAAAAGTCACCACAACAATTTTTAACGTGTGTGTTTTGCTTTCAAGGAAGTCTCTCAGCTAAATATTATTGAAACAGCAGATGGCAAATGCAAACTTTATGTAAGGGAAGGCTGCCTTGAGCAGTAGGTTGCCGTTTGCATGGGAGAGCTGTGCAAGGGAGGGAGGGAGGGAGGGAAGACGCTGAAGTTCAGATGCATATTTCTAGTTGAACAACTTGGTTAGAAAATGATGACCATGCCTGTAAATGTAATCTTTGGAGCGCTGGCATGGAGATGTGCAGGAGCTGTGAACTGGTGTGAAAACTAAAATACCTAGAGGGACTAATAAGTCCCTATGGGGACCCCAGTTCCTTAGATAGCTGCAAAGGATAATTGCAGAGAACTATAACAAGACTGAATCAATGCCATTTTCCCGGGGGGTGGGGTGGGGGTGTGGGGGGGTTGGGAAGAAAAAAAAAAAAAGAAAAAGAAAGTATTGCGGCCTTTGATTCCGTTATTTCTGAACAGACTGGCTGCTTTCCCTCACCCGTCTCAAAAGTCAACTGCAAGCCACTAGAAATATGTCCAGAAAGATTATGGTGCAGATGAAAGCCAGAAGCATGTGAGATTATATATTTACTGGTGCTGTGTCAGATAACATCTAAGAGGAAAAAGGGATTCAGCCCTGCAGTCTCTATTAGCATGTTGGGCTGTTTAAAGGAGCTATCCAACTGTGTCATTGCTGCCAGGCCTTTAAAACTGTATATATCCATGATAAAGGAATCTACTTAATCTTGATCACAAACCTCTAAGCCCTACCCTACTCTCCTGTGACATGCAAACTTATTGCCTTTAAACAGGAATTAGAAAAAAAGAAATTAATAGGAATGCACCATTACCCATAGCATTATATTGCTCAGGAACGGATGTTAATCAGTTTTATGGAATGCTTTAAGTAATATGCAAGCACTTCTGCACAGAACTAACTGCATAATAGAGATTTCAGCCCAGCAAATACATGAGATAAGCCTTTATTTTGACTGGGAGAGTTATGTCTATTTTGATTAAAACCAAAGAGGTCTGTATGTTCAAGCAGTTTTATTCTCTTGGAATTATGTTGTTTCCAGGGTGCTATTATCATAAGGTCCTATGATCAAAGGGAATGGAAATAACCTTGCTCTTGATTGTAGTGTTCCCCTTGCACATATGTTCATGCACATAGCTAATGAAGTACACATGTAGGATGCATGTACCATCCTCACAGATTCCTGAATAGACAAGGAACAACTGGACTCTCTATTCCAGCTGTGCTAGAAGAACAGTAAATTTGGAGAAAGGACCAACACTCTGTAAGTAATTTTTGCTACACAATCTCCTATGCAGTGCTAACAGAACTTTAAAATCCCACACCATGCACAAGTACAAGGGAAAAGGTGCCCTATCACCTCAATGCGTATAAAAGTAGCAGCTGTGCCATTGTGCTTGGGAGCAATTTCAGTCATTAAACTTCTTGATCCTTGAATGTCATCAGGAGTTACTTAGGTGACCATTCACTTGCACTTATGAAGCACTGCATTTAACTCTCCGTAAAATATGGATTTTATTGCAGCAGTGACAAGACTTCTTTCCACAGCCACTGACCTCTACTACTATTGCTTATCTCTTAAGTGAACTTTTTGCATAAGAATGTATGTATATAGTATACATACTGTGTACTCTTTTCCCTGTGTGTGCACGTAGATGCTGTATGCATGTGAATACATAAATAGTTCAATCTATCTGACATACAAAGTATGCTACCAGCTCCTTAGAAACATTCACAACATAACCAAATTCAGCACTTTCTGCAATTATCTAACTTCTCTCCTGTAAAATGCTTGTACGCCTACCCCCTTTCTTTCACCACCTCCATCGCTCCTCAACCCTTTCTTTTATCAAATCAAAGATTTCACAATTGTCAGCTCCTGTAATGTCCCTAGATCTATCCCCTCTGCCCCCTTCTTTCCGCTGGGGGAGCGCCTAATTTCAACTGTGCTCTACATTCAGCTCTGCACTCTGCCTCGGATTTTGCTCATGATCTGGAGGGGTTGCTTTGTATCCATTTCACAGCAAGTAGGCAGTATCAAGAAACCGAGACAGATTTAATTATTATTATTTTCTAGTTATCCATCAAGCTTCTCCTGTTATTATTAGTAGTATTATTATTCCCTTCCAAACGCACACGACCCTCCTCCTGCTCCCATCACCTCCCCTCAACAGAAGCGTCTTGCCGGCGATAACAGTTCCAAGGAAAACGCCGCATCCCTCCGCGTGACTTTAAATGACAGCGAGAGCGGTTGCCGCACGCCCCTGAGCCGCCGGACACTGCGCGGAGCAACCCGGGGGGGGACACCCCGGTGCGGCAGTGGGGTGCAGAGCCCTCCACAAGACAGCTGCCAACTTTCCCATCCTCCCCCCCTTAATTAGCATTCCCAGTGAGTACGGCAAAAAG
>NW_009934806.1:0-4094 GCF_000696875.1 Nestor notabilis
TCGCAGCGTGTGCGGGAGGGCTTGTGCCTTGGCGAACACCCGCCGGCCGGGGCCGCTCCCCTCAGCCTGCCGCGCCTCCCCGTCGCATCTGCCCTCATCGTGTCCAGCCCCAGACCGTCACGTCATGTGCTCCTCCGGAGAGCACAGCCCATGGAGTTGCCCTTCAGCCATCCATGGACACTGTGCAAAAGGAGGATAAATAGTTACTGTGGCTGCTAAGAAATACATTAATGCTATTAATAACTTCATAAGCTCTGCCTTGCCGAAGGTATTAGTGTGCATATATTATGCTGAGTTTCAAAATAATCAGTTTATAGGAGAAAAGGGAAGAGAGCTGACAGGAGAAAATACAACAGATCAAGGTGAAAGTCAACCAGCTGTGAATGTCATCAACCACAAAACAGCTTAATCATACCAAATGCTTTACCATCCTTTTTAATTTTCTCTGATACTGAAACCTATTGATCTGGAAAGGAATTCTTTCAAAGGGGCTTAAGCACCTCTGAAACCTGATTTAGCATAACACTTCACTGGCTCGATGTAAAAAGAATGACAGATGTATTTTCTATTTCTACAGTTTTCTATTATAGGCTAAATTACATGCCAAATTGAGTTCTTAGATCTTACTAACTTTTACACCATGTGTTAATAGTATATACAATATATAACTTAGGATATGTAACTATATCTTAATACGTAGGTTTTTTTAGTTCAGGCATTTTCACGACTGGTGCAGCAGCTGTTAGCATCAGTGAGAACCCAATGACTTTGTATGATTTGGAAGAAAAAACAGTAAAAAAGCAGAAGTTGACAGGAGGTTTTGTTTATGTGAAAAGATTTGCTGCTGAGGGACTATTAGGACTATTTTCCTGAGTAAAGTATTTCAAAATAACAGCATGGGAAACAAGGAGGTCAATTCAATTTTGACATGAGTCAGCCAATTATTACACAGTCCTACAATTACTTTTTTTCATACAGAGAATTGCAACAATGACCTACAGTCAAAATACAGGCTAACCCAAGGTCCTATTGTCACCCTGAACTACCAGTTTGGGACATAATTTTGTGGTGCCAGGCCAAGCCAACCTGCAGTGGCTTTTCCCCTGTTCTCTCCTTTCTTCGCACTGTTACAAAGTACTTTTCAGCCAGGTCTTAGGTTTCCTTCATGCCCTGAACCCAGGTTTCTTCTGGGTTTGGAACAAGTTCTGCAGTCTTGGAGTCAATCTTGTTTCTGCAGTATAGCTTCTGGAAAAGCTATTGGTGATTGTACATTAATTTCCACTTAACCTCTAGATCCTCAAAAAAGCAATGTAAAACGTTGTGCCTGCAAAGACAGGAGAAGCATGTTTATCGGAGCTGAGGATTAGCAGCTGATACATGCATCATTTCTCAGTTAAAGGTTTAAAAGAACATAGTGATACCTAAACATTCAGTAAATACAGGCTCACTATGTATATGAAGAGTGACTTGGGCATTAACCATTTCTTAAATACACTTGAAAATCAGAATTACAATCTTACGAAGCAACTAGGGTATTCTGATGAACCATTGTAAGCTATCCTTCCTGGTACTGACAGAACTTAGGCAAATTTTAGGTAGTAATCACTTAGGAAAAATAGCTAAGATTTTTTTAAATCAAGTGCATTTATCATAGAATCATAGAACAGTTTGGGTTGGAAGGGACCTTAAAGCCCATGTAGTTCTACCCCCCCTGCAACAGGCAGGAACCCCTTCCACTAGACCAGGTTGCTCCAAGCCCTGTCCAACCTGGCCTTAAACACTGCCAGGGAGGGGACAGCCACAGCGTCTCTGGGCAACCTGTGCCAGTGCCTCAGCACCATTGCAGGGAAGAACTTCTTCCTAATGTCTAATCTAAATCTCCCTTCTGTTAGTTTAAAGCCATTTATTCTCACTAAAGTTTAGATCACGAGTGCTGACAAAAATAATTACTATTATTTATGTCTGACGTTTAAAAATCAAAGTGCTTTTTCTTACAAAAGGCTCTGAAATAGAAACACCTATTGGCTTCTATTGTGTAAAATGTAACATGCAGTTGAAACTCACTGTTCCTTCCAGTTACTTAGATATCAGTAACCCAGGAGTACAACATTCATTTAATAGTTAAGTAGTTTCCTCTCACAGTAACACCCACAGGGAGAAAGTTCCAGGAGATTAAATCATTACATGAATCCCATCACATCCACTCTGTGGGAGCAGGGATCACACACTTTGTGAAAGAAAGACAATGAGGCCACATCAGAAGAGCCGATGGAACCTCAAGAGGCCTGAAGGAGACTCATTGCCCTGCCTTGTCTCTGGAAGGTGGCTGTCCAGCAACTGCTCAATGGCTTCAGGCTGTGCATTTATGTAGATGGACTGCTTGACCCCTTGATATCTTGCATTTTGGGGTTTAATTTATTTTTCTCAGACCACCAGTGTTTTGTTTTTTCAACCGACTTCTTCATAAGTGCCTAGGAAACACCACACCCCTCCCACCAAAAAAAAACCAAAAAAAAAAAAGAAAACCAAAAAACCAAAAAAAAAGAAAACACACAAAAAAACCCGAAAACCCAAACAGATTCCTCAAAGAGCTATTGATTCGCTTTAGCTAGAGTGGCAGCTTTCGAAATTTGATGAAGGGGGGAGATCAAGCGTGGGGGTTAGCAGGAGCATGAGAAACCTTAAAAAATTCCATTCAGTCTTTTTATCTCTATTTCAAAGAGATAAGTAGATGAGAGAGGAGTGGGACAAGCCCCAGTTTTGCTGGAGGTTTGGGAACAATGATTTTTGGTGGAAGAGACAGGTACAAATTATTACACTCAGGGATGTGGGCTTGGGAAAGCAAGAAAATGGGAGTTTGCCAAGCAAAGAGTGCAGGGGAGCAGAGGTAACCGAGAACATGTGAGCACAAAATGATACAGAAATGGGCAGCTCAGTATAAAAAGCTGGAGACCTCAGGAATCTCAGAGTGTACAGCTTTCTTGACAAAGCTTGTTTCCAAGCAGCCCTTTCACAACTGTAGTCTGCCCAAAACTGGCTGAAAATTACAAAAACTTCATCTGCTGCCATTATGAAAACAGGGTAAAGATGCATGAGAGTCTTATTTCCTCACAAATTCCAGAAACTTTCTACTGCGACCTTTAGAATCAGTGAGGTTTAACTTCAGTTCTGGTAAAGCTGGCTTAAAAGCTGACCTTTTACTTCTTAGAAACATATTTTTCTTTTATTACCTTTTCATGTCAGTTTTTAAAGAAAACTTGTCCTTTCCAGGACTCTATTTACATTTCTATGTGACTTTTTTGTATTATGAGTTCACTTTTAAAAGCAGTATTATTGTTAAAATCATACTGTTAATTCTTTTTTCCACATTAGATTCATAATGCATGTGAACCTGGCTATTTAAATACTTCAGTTTTTTAAGATAGGACTGTGACTAAGCATTAAATAGTCATTTGTGTCAAGGCTGAACTCTATAGTGTTTTTATTTCCTGTGTGTTGGTGATGAAAAATACCTATTTAGAAAATTTTCTTGTCTTAGGTACAAGAAATATTCCCATCTTAAACCAAAATCTGTTACTGAGCCAGGGTAGGAAAATAAATTCCCAGTCCAGAATAACGTTACAAAAATCCCCTTTCTGGAATTGTTTTGTGATGTGTTAAATGGGGAAATACGGTCTCTTCAGCTAAAATAAGGCTGTCCCTGAGTTCCTCTTATCATCAGATTGGATATGGAATTCTCCCGGGTTGACTTGATCCCTGTTACTGCCTTCATCCCACCTTCGCAGTCTCTGGGCTCAGTGCAGAAGGGCAAACGCTGCCCGGTCACTGATGTTCCTGGATACCGATGTTCCCATTTTCCGTTGGTTAGGAGCTGCCACTGCACATCTTCTGGTGTTACAACCCTGAATATGGGAACTGGTGGGGATTTTGCTCATGGGTCGGGCTCGTTGCGGTCCGGTGCGCCTCACAGAACCACACACATGCTCCGTCGAAAATGGGCAACGGGACGCGGGGCCTGGGCGAGGCGGGCGGAGTGAGACACTCCAGCCCAGCGCACGCTGGAGGAGCCCAGTCAGCCCACGGCCACGGCAGGG
>NW_009934807.1:0-4782 GCF_000696875.1 Nestor notabilis
TCTTTTTTTTTTTTTAATTATATATTACATTATTTTTATTATGTCTTATATTTCCAGGTAAATAACATGAAAAACTTTGAAAAGAATACCACTCTTGTAGGCGTCTGTTCTGTTGTCAGAATATGTGTTCAACAGCTTTCAGCAACGTGTTAACAACCCATCTGACATCGAAATCGTGTTTGCTTTCATGTTGAACCTTTGTCTTGAATCTCCACTTTTAACGAAGGGCAGGACAAGAGGATTTGAGTGTCTGGTTGCAGAGGTCAGTAGGTGGGAGAAACAACAGTCCTATAACTCGCCTTCAGTCAATTTAACTGCAATACAAACTCAGGATGAGAACTGTGCCAACCACGTATGTGTGCTGACATGCTGCAGAGTGTTTCATGTTTCATCAGCCGCACCGTGATTGATTGGCCCAGCACCCTGGCAGAACCCAGAAATTTTTACTCATCTCCCAATGTGTTCCATGATTCTTCAGGCAATCTCTGATTGATTGGCATGTGGGACAAACTTAGATTTATTTTTTCCCCATGCCCTCGAATATTTGTTTGATGAATCATCGTACTTACATATTGATTGGCATACTGGCAGAGTCAAAAGTTTCTTTACATCATAAAATATTGTTTTATGATTTGTCAGGTAAATTGACTGTTTCCTGGTGACACTTGTAGATAAATTCTGCTAGTGTGAACTGGAGGGAAGAACACAAACCTCAGCTTACAGCTATTTAGGGCAGTGATGGCGGATGGGGTCGCATTGTTTGACAGAGAAAACAGTTCCTTGTGCTTGAATGTATAATTGGTAATCGCACTTTTTCAACAGCTAAAAACCCCTTACCTTGAAGAGCCTATGTTAGAAAATGCAAAGTGAGGGCATAACTTTAACACATTAATTCTTGTTAATATCAGTCTGGTAACTACGCTGAATAGGACATCCAAGCATGACTAAAGGAAAGAAAGGCCTTATCTAAGTCTGTAAAGAGAGTAGATTTTTAACGACACTTTAAACCATGGCACTTGCCTTGCATGACCAAATCATACCACTGTTCTCTAATTGCCTTTTAACCACACACACATTACTTGAAAGTCAAAGGAGAATTTTTAAAAGCTGGCACAACTTTAGCACTGGCACTCCAAAGTGGGAGTGACAAATCAGATTCTCTTTTGAATACTTGTAGGCAATTATTCTTAGGTCATCCTTTTTTCCCCCCTCAGATGAATAACATTTGTCCAGGGTGATGGATTCACAATCTGTAATTCAGAAAATGATTTATTTAGCATTACATGTCATTGTATAAGAATTGACTCCATGACAAAAGTTTCTGGGAAGTTGATCTTTCTTTTGTCTAGGAAGATGGATGCACTTTTAAAAGTCAGGTTTCCTCCCACAGTTATTGAAACACAGAGACCATAATCTAAAATGCATACCTTATGAACCAGGAAAATTATATCCCATACATTTCTACATGGTCTGTGCATATTTCTCCAAATTCTGTCCACACTAGTGTTCTTCCACATCTATGGAAAATATTTTATAGCCTGTTTGGAGTCAATGCAGAATCTTTTTTTTTGGGAAAAATAGAGCCTGAATTGTAGATGTAACTCTTGTTCTTCCAAGAGATAAATGAGTTTTATATTTTTTCAACCTGTTGTTCCTGGAGTAATCTGAAGGAACATATGGACAGGGAGAAGAGAAAAACATAGGGCTTTCAAAATGCATAATGGAAAAAGGGAACTTGATTCCCTTCTGTGTGGCCTGTAAATTAAAGGCATAAAAATAAATTATGTTATGAGCTGAGAAGTCATAGCACAGCAATGAAAATCTTGGAAGAATTGAAAAGGATGCCTTCTAATGAAAGTTACAATCTAGGCAGCATTAAACTCTTTACCAGGAAGAAGAGGTTAAGGGCAACGTTTTCTAGCTAATATGGCTGCCTAGATTAAGCCATATGGTTCTCCTTCCTTCTTTTTGACTCCCTTTTCCTCTTTCCATGCAGGATTTCCTTCTCTTGACTTGCTTCCAGGCATGTTTCACTTGAAAGGGCTACCTCACTCTGCAGTTCAATTGCAAACTGCTTAGACAGTGCATGAAGATCTTCCTCCCTCCCTCATGGGTAGGGAATCAACTGACTTTACAGCGAATGTATTTGTGTTCCTTGTGACATCATGCAGCTGAGGCATCATACATGTCATGACTTCTGCAGGTCTCTGACATTATTGTGAGGTGCTCCTTTTACACCTTTTATAGTTTTCCTATGTTTAAGAAAGGATTGGTATTAATACCAAGCCAAACCTTTTTCTCCTAACCTTGCCAGCATCAAAGAAATCTACCAGGTTTGCTAACAAAGAGGATTAGAAAAACCACTGCTTCCTCTTTAATGGGTGTACTCCTCAATGACTAAACTTCTACTGACTCTTCCACTCAAAGAAAGGCTCCTTAGATTTTAAATTCTACTGCATAGGAGATTTAATGTAAGTTCATCAACTTATTACAGTTGTTTTTAAAAGCAGAAGTACTAGCTAAATGGCAACTGCTTTATTTTTTTTGTCTCCTGAAGGAAAGATCTCAAATGGTGTCAGACTCTCTTTTCCCTGCTTCTTCGGTTATTTCAATATGTAGCAATAAATTTACAACAAATAATTAATATAATCCACATGAGAGGGAAGTCGATGGGAATGAAAGCAGAGAAGCCAGTTGTGTGGTTTCTAAATAACTGGGTTTCAGTTTAGTTCAAGACATCACATTTTTTTTACCACATTAGGAACTAAAGCCTGGAATGCTATTTATGAGTCTTTAGAAACTGAACAAAACCCCAGCCATTGTGCTGGGGCCCTGGGACGTGCTTATTTTGCCTACAGACTGGTCTAAAAAGACAATGTGTAATATGTAATGTGCACTGACGTGCATCTTGTGAAGTCACTTATGCACTTGCCAAGAGCAAAATACTGGTGTATAAACACTTTAATTTTACTTGATGTGTTTCTTCTGTCATCCTGTACATTTTGTGGCCATTTATGACTTGTCAAACAGTGGAAACTTGTCCTCATAAAACCAGGAAATATTTTGAAGTGGGTTTATCACAAAATCCGAAGTAGATAAAGTTTGGGTCAATGGAGTCAGTTTAAAGATACTTTTCACTAAAAGAACACTCAGCATAAATTTACTGCTAAATCCTTCTGCAAACCAGATTGACAGATGTCAGCACTGAAATGCTACATTGTACTATTTGCCTGATATGGTTTATTAATTTTGTTGTTTAATTTTATATCTGTGTTGCCAGCCTTGGGTTAAAAAACAGAAACAGTTTGGAAAATGTGTATGTTTTTATTAAATAGTACTTCACGTTCTTTTAAACTTTTGCATTTTAAAATACAAGTAGAAAACACTGTGGAGACATATGGACCAAAAGGATGGCTGTATTTGTATGCAAAACTGAAAACATTCCGGGTCCTATGTACTTTCTGTTTCAAACTAAGAAAATAATGTAAGAAGATGCAAATGGAGGCAAACTAAAGCAGTTTTTGGGCTTCAGTTATTTCTGGTGTTGCCATGGAAGAACGCTTCTGGGATCTGGTGTCCTTTCACACCCCTTGAAGGGAAAGCAGTCCCCCAGCATTTTATGAGAAGCAGGGATGGGCCTTTCACCTGTCACCTTATGAAAGTGACATTGTGGAGACCTCCCGCATACAGTTTAGCAGTTACAGCTGGGAAGAAGAAAGAGTGGACCATTCCTTCCCCATGCACTTGCATTTCTGTACATGCTGCCACACCTCCTGATCTCAAAGAACAGTAAGGTGTGATTATACATAGAGAAGGAATAACAAGCAAGACACCTGATAACCCACAGGTAATTTCTCCTGAAATCCAGATAAAATCATTGATTAATTTTTAGACTCTTAAAAGAATGTGGTTTTATTTGTAGCTCATTTATACTGGGCATTTGAAAATAGTATCACTGTATAATAAACCAATCTCACCACTGTAATGTGAAATAAAATCAGGTTATTCTTATACAATAAAATGTGTCCTGACATTATGACTTGACAGCTATTGGAGAAGGGTTGAACAAAATTGTTTTTTGAGAGTCTCAACTGTATAACATTTGGCATGCTTTGTGTTGTATGACCGCCCATGATTGATAGTCTGAGCTGCAGCGCTGGTGCGTGTTTGTGCATTCACAGGCGTGAGGCCTTCTGTACTCCCCCCTTTCCCGGACCACAGATACTGTCAGGTGCATTTAGGCTTTCGTGTACCTAGAACCAGTCATTTCCCCTTTGGACTGGGGTTTCTCCATTAATAACCCTTCCAAATAATTGCTGTAGTATCACAAAAATTCTTACTCCAGCCCTGCAACACACGGCGCCTTCATTGAATGTTGTCTGTAATTTACAGATTATTTATGGGGAAAAAACAGCACTATCTACCTGCCCTGGGAGAAAATCCTTCTGAACAGCAAAACAAAGTAGCATTTTCATAAGGGCACCTAGTAACATAGGAAATACTTCCCAGCCTGAATACAGAAGTGTGCTTCCAGTTACATGTAATTAGTGGCAAAATCCAACAGGTGGCACAAAAGTATTTGAATTTTATATTGATTTAAATCATATGCCGTTAAATTACCCAATAAACTACACGCGGATTTTTGTTTTTAAAAAAAAGGGAGGGGGGCCCGAGAAGGAAAAAACATTATTATCCCGATGCCGCGGACGATGCTTTGGCCCTGCTGCGTGCCGAGCAGCCCAAGCAGGGGCCAGCGGCTTCTGCCCCTCGGGCAGCGGCCTC
>NW_009934808.1:0-2036 GCF_000696875.1 Nestor notabilis
AAATATTTATATATTTTAAAAATAAAGGATCTAGAAGTTAGGAAAGGACAAAGTGGGGCAATATAGGAGAGGGACTCAACTGCATTTTTTCAAAATATACATTTCTTAGTATATATTGTGAGATCTACTGGATTTCCTTTCAAACTCTACATGCCAAAAAATGTTATTTACAAATACTGAATACAAGACACTGAAATTTTCCTAAAATTAAAGCAAACAAGTTTTTTTAATGATACAAACTTTGATTCTAATTTTGTACAGGAAACATTAATTTTACCGAGTGTAAAAACTCACTACCTGTGTATCTTAGTAGGTATGCCTGTATGTCAGTTTCTATTTTAAATTTGGACACATCTGGTACCTGGCACCAAACAAAGCAGCAGCAGTGCCCAGAAGATCAATACATGACCATGATCAACAAATTACGGTCACACGAAAATAAGAAATATATTAATTGGTCAGCAAATAGGATTTATGACTAGAGACATAAAAATCTAATGCAATCCTGATTTTAAGGTGAAGAACCCATACATACTAAGTGTGCTAAAAAAAAAAAAAAAGTAAAGCATCCTATTTCTGAATTTTATTTAAACTCTAAATAACTGTTGGATATTTCCAAAAACCTGAAAGAGCCAACAGCAATAAAACCAAAGATCAGATGGAAGATAAAGAATAAATAAACCCCACATATCCACATATTTTGATCGAATAGAAAGAAAAGTCCTATAACAAGATCAAGTATTACTTTGCAGAATAATTTCTCATCGTAACATCCAGCCCATGGAACATTTTAAAATCTATTTTAATAGTCTGTTTTAATAGACTACAGTTTAATAGTCACACAGTATTAAACTATAACAAGAATGAGAATTTTCTATCACAGTACTGCAGTAAATGCTCTTCTTTTTACAAGGGAAGTTATAAAATACTTCAGGGTCTGAAGCAAATTCTGGATTAATTCACAAGTACTCTATCTAAAGGAACAAATGCCTCTGGAGAAGAAGATGATGCTTTCCTAATTCAGACCTTATGAAAACGCTATTTGACCTGTAAATCAATTTACATTTATGTTAAGTGAGTATAATTGAAGTAAATGGCATATAATTTCAGACCAAGAGGTTTTGGAGGAAAAAAAAAATATACCTCACCTTCAGTGCAACTTATAGCCAGGTTTTCAGTAAGAGATTTAATAATCTCATTTCGCTCACTCCACAGCAGTTTGGTGATACTTGCAATTGGTTGTCAGTCAGAGAGTCTAAAGACAGAATAGTTTCTGGTGATAATAATCTGTGTAAGTGGCTTAATAAAAGTTTGTGTCGCACAGAGTGTACTTTGAGTCACCCAGAGCCAAATGCTATTTTGATAACACATTTTGTATGACTTTTTAATTTCTTACACATCACTACATGCATTTTTATTAATACTTTATCTCTGCTTCACTTGAAAAAACATGGGGGAAAAAGAAAAAAGAGGTTTAAACTCTAAATATTCAAATTCATAGAGAAACCAATTTTCTGGTACCATCTTTGTACCACCTAACCTGAAAAATTTGGCTCTTAAGCAATTAAATCAGGCCAAGGAGACTCAGCCCACTCTTCCTCTTCAACAGACAGAACTGCAACCAAGGCTAACAATGGCTGAAAAAGAGTCAGCAACTTGCTCCTACCATTGGAAAATAACAAGTTGTTGGCCAGGCAAAAGGAGGCACAACCTTGCTTCACACAGCTACAGGTTGGGCGGAGAAGAGATTCAGAGCAGCCCTGCAGAAAAGGACTTGGGGTGGGGGGGTGGTTGATGAGAAACTCGACATGAGCAGGCTTCAGTGTGTGCTTGCAGCCCAGAAAGCCAACCGTATCCTGGGCTGCATCAAAAGAAGTGTGACCAGCGAGTCAAAGGACATGATCCTGCCCCTCTACTCTGCCCTTGTGAGACCTCACTTGGAGTACTGTGTACAGTTCTGGTGTCCTCAACATAAACAGGACATGGAGCTGCTGGAGCAAGTCGGGGAGGGCCACGAGGATGATAAGAGGGCCGGA
>NW_009934809.1:0-8600 GCF_000696875.1 Nestor notabilis
GACCGCCCCGCGGGACCCCGGGCAGCCCCTTCTGCGTGGCTGCCTCCCCGGTGCGTGTGTGCTGGCAGCGAGGCGAGGATGCGCAGGACATCGAGCGTGGTGGGGTTTGTTCGGGTAGAGCAGCTTTCCCCAGACCACTGTGTCCGGGACGGAGGGTGTGTGAAAGTTGTATTTCACCTGATCTTTTACTGAGGAAGAAATAACAAAGGTACTTGGGGAGTTTCTACCTGAATTACAGTATTTCCTAGAAACATGGGATCCCGTGGAAGCATGCTAATGCCTTTAAAATATCACAGTGATAGTGATACTAAACAAATATACCTCTAAAACATAGCCTTAAGCCATGTTTTTGCTAGGAGCCCTTCCCTGGCATTCTTCATGGGTTTGCTTGCAGGTGGTGGTGGTGGTTGTGTGCTGTGCTCCATCGCCCCTTCAGTTGAGGTGAATCTTGCAATAGGTGAATCCTGTTCTCTTTCTAAGTTAAAAGCTGTACAGGAGCTTTCTCTAGTGTGTGTGCCAGGCTGGATGAGGTTCCAGGCAACCCCATCTAGTTGAAGAGGTCCCTGATCATTGCAGGGGGATTGGACTAGATGACCTTTGAAGGTCCCTTCCAACCCAAACCATTCTATGATAACACAAGTTCAGTGCGAAGACCCAAGATGATGTTGGGAAGCAGTGATGGAAAATTCAGATGGTCTCATCACTATGTGAAGCCCGTGAATGCTAGAGATCAAAACAGCTCTCAGGGACCCACAGCTGAAGGTCTTTCAAGACTGTGGAGAGTGCTGGGTTACTCAGATACGTGCTGTTTGCTGTGGAGATGAAAACTTTCATGTCCTCCAAGTGTACAAGAGATATTTAATTCTCATATTTACTGTCCTCAGGTATGACGGCTTCTCACCTGGAGGGCACAACCACAGAAGCTACTGGTGAGTGTCTTCTTCCATGTAACAAACTACAGAACTAGTGGATACCCAGACCAGGAGCACAGATGCACAGAAATCTGAGTTCTGCAGCAACCCCTGTTCTCTATGCCTAGACCCATCCAAGGGTTTCTTGACTAGAAATTAACTCCTTATAAATATGTGCATAAGCAAAATTTTCCTTTGATGATTTCATTTAGTACTTGCCACACATGACAAGTTTGAAACGTCTGATAGATGTAATTAAGATAAATTTAGTAATTGTTTTTTCTAAAATGTTTCCAACTAGTTTTGAATCTTTTCCTTTGTTTCACCAGGTTCCACCCAATCTTTTACTGAGGCAGGAATAACAAAGATACTTGGTGAGTTTCCACATAAAATACATTATTTCTTAGAAACGTGGGATCCCATGGAAACATGCTAATGCCTCTAAAATATCTCAGTGTTAGTGACATTAAACAAATACATCTCTAAGTGAATAAATCTCTACACAGGAAAAGAAAAAGAAGCACCCTGTAGCTGTGTCTCTATCTATTATGTTCATTGTCAGTGACTACATTAGAGAAATTGTCAGGAAAAAGTAATAAGAATATATACAAAAATGTTTACAAGTATTTAAAAATAATCTTTAGAAAGATAGGGAGAAGTCTTTTGTGCAGCCTGGTCTCTTTCTTTCATACTTTGCTCTTCAACTAGCGTTGTCAAGTGCACAAGGCTAGAAAGAATGTAACTGATTTGTCTGCCTTACTTAGGTTTCCTAAATACCACTTTTCATAATGAAGGCTCAGCTGGAAAGGCAACAGATGAATTAGTGTCATCCTTCTTTCCTACAAAACCCTTCTTAACCTTAATCTGTTACCTCTACCTGATAAATTGCTAGAACTCAAACAAACTGAATTTTTATCAAGAAATGTAAGCCCATTCTTCTGTTTGCTCATGGTCTAATTATAATTACCTTAAAGAATATGAGTTAATTTTTAAAGTGGGGTATTAAAGAGTGAAGACCATACGCATCATTGAGGGCAGTGATCTTAAAATAAGTCATAATTTCTATTGTAGTTTTGTTACCTGATGGCTCTCTCCGGGGCACTCCTGCCCTGGAGCATCCCTGCTAGCTCACTGTAGGGCTTCCCCCACAGCTTTCTTCATACATTTCAGTATGTCCTAGGGCAGTTTTAGGGCTGGTTTTTAGTACTTTATTTTGCTATGCTGACACACTTTAGTTCCACTCTGCAGAAGTTGTTCCCTTCTGGCCTTTGGTGTGATTTCAGATTAGTCTGATATGACATGTTACTCTGAAATGCCTTTTTAGCAGACGGGTATCCTACCTAAAAGAACAGCAATAATCAACAGTTATTCCTGGAAATATGGATTTGAAATGTTTTCTTTTTGTCTAGGTGAACTCAGCTTTCACCCAAATGGAGATGAGCTCAGTGAACAGCTCGTAATTTAAATATGTCTTTTGTGTTATATTTTGTGTTTTGCTATGCTGCACAAGACCCTTCTGTTTTCAGAAAGGAGCTACCCATTAGCCATGGTCTGTGAGTGATTCTTTAAACCTCTTGATTATTGGAGCATCAGCTGCAATCCCAGCTTTCCTTTTTGCATTTTCCCCCATTTGGATCAGTTCTCTGTCTTGGATAATTCAGTCATCACAGCTGAAACCTGAGTATTTTCTGGGGCATTTTAAGAAGGAGCCAAAGTTTAATGCAGAGGTAACAGCTTACGCAAACTGGCATTGCTGCTGCAATACCAGTAATGCAGCAGAGCATCTCTTAGATGTCATATTTTCCCAGTAGCCCAGATGTTTTGACTTTGTTCTTTTGGCACATAAACCACAGCACCTAAGGGTTTTGGGAGAGCATCTAGTAGAGCATGGCTGGCCTAAATATACTCTTTTGTATTCATGGCTGCAGATGAAGCGACCACCAGTCGAAGCAGAGGCAGGAGGAGTGAATACAGTAAGTTAGTCATGCTACTTTTAAAGTACCTAACTCCTGTTACTGTGGTACATATCCTTGTGATTCCTGCATGAAAGGCTGTATGGGAGGTTGCAGGGGCCACAGACAGACTAAGACCCAGACGTTGAAGATGTGTAGATTTTGCTTTAAGATCCCAAACTGTGCTTTCATACCAGAAAACTGTGGGAAAGACCTCAACCCAAGTCACTAGTTAATGCTCTTCAGAGCTTAGTTTGAAGGTCTTATTCCTGTTAAGTCTTACTCCTTTAATAATACTGTCAGTACCCTGCCAGTCTTAACCTACGCTCTGTCTGCTGTACCAGCTGTGACCTCCCTCAGTCCCTGTGGTGCCCTTACTGCAGCATCCTCAGCCACTGCTTATCTTCTTTCTTTCCAATAATCTCAATAAAAAAAGCAGCCTAAGAAGACACAATATTCCGTATGGGATAGGTCAGACTTGGCAAATTGCCGTGCCAACAAAAATAGCTCTGAATTCGGTTCTTCCATCTCCTTGATGCTTCAGTGGTTGCTCTTCGGCTTCGCAGAAGTCATGTTCACCTGTGGTTTTTTGCAGTCAGCACAAATATTGCTCATCTGGCCCTTGACTATGGCTCTCCTGCCCTTGCTATTGCATTTGTCCTTGGGTAGCACAAATCCAAAACTTCCTTCATGTCCTGGATCTCCAAAAACATTCACAGTTGGCCAATGTGCTCACAGCTTCTTCTGCACGCTGTGGGAAGCGTGTACCTTCAGTGAGACATATGCCTGGGGGAGAGTGGCTGGAGCACAGCTTCCCTGTCTCATCATGAGGTAATACTGTGTCCTGGGTTCAGCTACAGCAGTCGTTTTTTCTCCTTCTCAGTAGCTGGTGCAGTGCTGTGGTTTTGACTTTCAGCCTGGGAACAACGCTGATAACACCGATGTTTTTAGTTGTTGCTCAGTGATGTTTACTCTGACCAAGGACTTTCTCAGTCTCATGCTCAGCCAGAGAGGAGGGGAAGCCGGGAGGAAGCAGAGGCAGGACACCTGACCCAAACTGGCCAAAGGGCTATTCCACACCACAGCACATCATGCCCAGGATAGAAACTGGGGGGAGTCACTCGGAAGGCCCAGATGGCTGCTCGGGTCGGACTGGGTATCGGTCGGTGGGTGGTGAGCGGTTGTGTCCTCTCCCCTTGTTATTTCCCTTATCATTATTATTATTGGTGGTAGCAGCAGTGGTTTGTATTATACCTTAGTTACTGGACTGCTGTTATCTAAACCTGTGGGAGCTACATTCTTCCGATTCTCCTCCCCATCCCTCCAGGAGCAGGGGGAGGAAAAAGTAGGGGGAGTGAGTGAGCTGCTGCATGGTTCTGAGTTACCGACTGGGCTTAAACCACAACATACTGCTACCAATATCACTTTTCAATCTGCTTGGTAGCAAGTAAAATATGTAATATTCTTTCTTCAGTAGGATGGATTTCAGGAGGGATTGGAGTGATGGGGAGAAGAGGTGGGTGGATCAGGATACTGTTGTCTTCCTCTCTCTCTTCTACATCTGGCTTAAGTGCTGATTCCACAGAATGAAACTTGATTCTCGGTGTATTTCTCATGGACTGAGGTTTCTTCTAAAGTCTTTAGAAATCTTTGCCTTTTAAAATATACCTTTTTTTTTTTCTTTTAGTAGTTGAACATGACTCTATCGCAGAGGAAGACTACACGACTGGTATGTCCTGGAAGCTCCATTTCTTTTACCCTTCTGCCTGCAGACGTCTTCAGCCGACAGCCTCAGAGTTACCCTCCTCTCACACATACCTCAGATTCCTACAGTGTGTAATAGCTTGTAGAGAAGAAGAAAAAGTTTATGGTTGTTGCCTGGATTTGGCTTCTTAGCCTATTCCTTTGTGAAGTATAATGGGAGGCAGAAGGACTGCGGGGTTTTATTGTTTCTGGCCTTTTTCATCATCATAAAAATATTTAAAAATTTATGTCTGTTCTCCCACTTTAGTCAGGAAATTTCTTGGAGGTCTCAGAGAGAAGGTAATTATTTTTTGTTATGCTGTAAGTAAGAGAAATAGCTAAGTTCTCATCCATTTCCTTTCTCAAGCTGTAAATATACCTTAGAAATTAAATAAATGTAAGCAGAACCCCAAATGCCTGTTCAGCAGTATCCGGATACTCTTCTCATCTGGCACATAGTTCATTTTTGTCTGTATTGCTGGTATTATACTAATTTTTACTCTTGTCATAAATTCTTCAAGTCTGCAGCAGTTACAAGTTATGTATATAAAACATAAGCAAAAGGAGTAAGTACCTGTGGGAACTTAAGAAGGCAAAAATATAACAGTCAGTTTTACACACGTGATGAACAGCCAGCTTTGCATGAAAAACTCTGTTACCAGGTACTGATACTGCTGTGCAGGGATGCAGGAAATTCAGCCAGCTGCTGTTTCTACTTCTTCTGCACAGCACAGCCAGCCCTGCACTACCCTGCTGTGGCAATATGCAAAGAGTTTTGCTGAAAAGGATGTGAGACACTATTTCCATAGAGCACTGATTTCTTTTTTTCTGTAGGTGAGCCCAGCATCATCTCCACCGAGCAACATGTGCAGAAGAGAACACGTAAGAAGTTTCATTTATTATTATTTCGCTTGTAAATAGTCACATTTCTGTCTTTATTGCACTGTCTGAAAAACATCTTTCTTTCAGGCACGCTCTAAAGAACTATAAGCATGAGAATGTTGCAGAGGGGGCTTGTGATTGTGGGAACTTTTTCTAATCCACAGAAATTTCTTTACACTGAGGGAGTATCAAACAGTAGGTCGTTCCTCAATAACTTGATAAAGATATGCTTGAGGCCTGTAACTCTTGTCTGAGAAAAACATGGCAAGGATAGGTATTTTTTTCTGTCATATTCAACAATAGTGCCTAATAAAATAGTCCCATGTTTCATAATGAATGTACTCAGATATTCTGGTGATGTAAATAATATGTAGTTGTCTTAATACCACGTATGGAGGCCTCCTGGCTGCACTGATCTAAATTCAGGACAAGAGAAACCATCCATAAAGCATCAACAATTAAGACCTGGCTTCTCTCCAGAGAAGAAATGTGCATTGCAGGGGATGTGGCCAATGCACAGCAAGCCCAGCATTCATGATTTTACCATTTTAGGACATCAGAGCTGCATCTTCCTTCTCTCCTGCAAACACAGCGTTATTGAAGAGGCATCAGGTCCTGTATGCCAGCGCCAGGCAGTCCACGCAGTGTGCCAGTTAGCAGGGCTGCCTGCCTTCTGGATCACTTTCTTCTGGCTACCTCGTATCCAGTGTGGAAGCAGAAAGACCAGCTGAATTGTAGAGTGACACATTATAAAGAACTGGCTTTACTGGTTTAGGTTTTTTGCTTGCTTTTTTGTTTGTTTTTGGGGGTTTTTTTAAACATCTTTTCCTTATGCCAGCAGTTGAGCACAGCATCACTTTGAATGAAGGATCTGTGACTGGGAGTTCATGTGAGTTCTATTTCTGTTCTTGTTGGGGCTTTTTTCGTTTGGTTTGGGGTTTTTTTCTTTTTCAGCTTCTCTACAGTGAAAATCACCCTCTTCTTTTTATACACGTTACCTTATCTGTCTTGATCAGAGTTTTGAGATCCCAGATCTTCATGATCTAGAGGCAGTGTTCTGTTGCCTAGCACAAAAAAGAAAAAGAGGGCAACTTTCTCTCACCACTAGAAGTTGCTGAAGTTCTGTGTGCAGAAGTTATTACTTCAAATTCATATCTGGGTTCTGGCTCACTAGTCACTGGGCTTAGCCTGCCACGGTTGATCAGACATGTCTAGATCTGGAACTGGATCTCAATCTTCATTTTAAAACATAGCGTTGTGTCTGCTTGTGAAGGTGATTTGTTTGGATGGAAAGGAAAGCATAAGATATTTTGGGTAGATTGGAATTACCTAGGATTGCTTGTTGCATGACTGCTTTTTCAGTTGGAAAGGCAGCCTGGGCTTTTCCAGAACATACTATTTTTATACTTCCCCTTCAGTGCCGATCTGTACCAACCCCCTTGGCATCACTATGTACTGCTTGGCAGATCAGGGCATGGGGCTGTATTGGTATCTTCACTGGGCATGTGTAGGGGGGACAATGCCCAGCAGTGTGACCCTTCTGATGTCTTGTTACAGAGGGATCCGTCGATGGTGAGGAAGATGCTGGAGGAAAAGATAAGCATTGTGAGTGAACACTTTTTGCAAGCATCCAAACTTAGATAACTCTGCATTTTATCTCCACATTTTTTAAAAGAACCTTTGTTTTAAGATAGTGAGTCAAAGGGGATCAGCAGTTATCCATAGTGTCTCGCAGCAGATGGATCAGTCCCTTAGTGTTACATCACACTGGGACTGTTGAAAGCTACCTCAGGACCTCATAATTCGATATCTAACTGTTTTCTCCTCTTCCCATATAGAAAGAGATGGACAGATTGAAGAAACCTGGTCATCAGCTGGTAATTTCAGCTCCATCACAGAAACATTTGATTCCGAAAGTTCCTAAATCTGTTTTGTAGGGAAGGAATCCTTTCGTAAAATTTGCTTTGAATCCTTTTTGTGTTTTAATACTGTTAAAATCTGGGTGGTAGTAAATCAGCATTAGTGTTTACTTTGTCCTGCTGTAGTGCCTTAATTTTATTCTTTAGTAAGAGGACCAAGAGATAGAGAATCCTGGCTGCTCAGCTGAGCTCAGACATTAAGTTCCCTGCAAGGAGGAAAAGATGCTTTCTCTACGTCCTTGCTACATGTGATAACAATGTGTTGTGAGCTGGAAATTATTTCTGCTGGTTCTTGAAGAGCAACAAAACGGACCATACATACAAAGCCCCAGATCTGAAATAAAATAAACTAGCAAAACCAAACCAAAAATAGCTTTTCAAAACACTGGGGATAGCCTTCAGAAAACCACTGAATTTTTTAGCCTATCTCATTGTTCTTTTCCGGGCTGACTTGGCAAGTCAAAGATGAATGGAGATGGAAAGCTACAGCTCTGGTTGATACAGCACAATTGGCTTCTCATATACCACCAAAAAAGTGACTGCTTCAGCTCCCCAGACACATTAAATGTGTTGGGACCCTGAAAAACATTGCCTGACCTGTCTTCTTCACTGCCCCATCTGACTTGGTTTTCTAGTATGACTTACTGTTCTTTGCTACCAATTCAAAACTGTTATCCCAGGCTGAAAGCTATGTGACGAGGAACTTCTGTTCTAGATAGCAAAAAGGACCAGAAGAGATTACATACAGGAGAAAGCTTTTAGGGTTGTAGGCTGCAAAAATAGGTGGTTTCTGCTGTAAGAGCATTTCATCTTCTATGGGAATAGCAACAGAAGAACCAGAAATGTTCCTTACTGTCCCTGTAAGACAAGTGTGTTTAGGCCAGTATCTTGCTGATCTAAACTGGTTGGCCACTGCTAGTTCAGAGCTGATCAGTCTGTATGTGTATGATTGGTTTTCTTGATGTGCATCTCTGCATTTTTAAATAAAGAAAGTATGAATATCTACTGGTTGATTGTCTTACTGTTTCTCAACTCTCCACAGTCTGCTTTTGGTTTTATGGTCCTAAGCAATTCAGTATCAGTAGATTTTCCACTCTCCCCTGTACCCATTTTGCAAGATCATTCACAAGTACATAAAACACAACAGGCTATAGCCAAGCTCCTTTTCACAGAATCATAGAATAGTTTGGGTT
>NW_009934810.1:0-29435 GCF_000696875.1 Nestor notabilis
TTTTTTATTATTTTTTTCTTTTTTTACAATTTTTAGTTCCAGGTACTCTGAGTAAAAGCATCAGGTAAAACACACAATTTTATGAAACAGGTCACTTGAAAAATAGGCTATTTGGGAAACCTCCTGCCCAACTTCTGGCTAAAAAGACAATCAGCTCAGATCTACTTTAGGAATTATATAACCTTGGCTGCTCTAATTTCTGCTTGGGGTAGGAAGCCCAGGAACAGAGCTCTAATTGGCTGATGCCAGTTCCTTGAGTATCTTGTCTCTTCTTCACGCTAATCGGGCTTCTGATGCTGGAGAAAGAAAAAGCCTATGTATATACATATATAAAACCTTTTGCTGTGATTTTTTTTTTTCCACCTCTTAATTGATTTTGTTAGATGTACTCCAGAGATGACTGTCAAACTCTTAAAGTGATATATTTCTATCATGGGGAGCTGTACAGCTTGTAGCATTTCTTTCACAGAAAGAAGCTGGCTAGAAGCCACTGTTTCACAGGCCTTGTGCTTTCAGAGATGTGAGCTGTTCTGTAAGGGATAGAGCACAGTGTAGGTGGTTTCTGATAATGGATGTTTTGGCAAGCTGTGTGAGGTGCTTTACTTATTCAGCTAGGGATTCTTGCTTTAATATACTCTTTTATAACCTGTGCTGCATGGTGCTTGCAAAGCTGCCATGCAAAAATATTAGCTAGTGCAGGGAATAGCTGTAAGGTTCTGCTCAGTTTCATGTCCCAGAGGAACGTACTATATGTCAATGCCAAACACTGTGTTACATTCCAACCACTTTCTGAATGTGTTTCTGGGACCTGATTGCCTTGGAAGTGACATTTCATCCCTGTCCCCATCATGCAGGGTGTTCTCTTTGGCTTGTTCAGGAGCTGAAATCTGAAGTACCTTCAAACAACAGCTTTTTTTTCTGTCAATACACCATGTTACTTTGGATTTCCACTCCAGGAGAATCTTGTCTCTTGCCTCCAGAACTAGTCTCTCGGAGATAGTGGTGCTTGGCTCTCCAGGCTTATGGCAAAACCCTGCAAGGATTTCTGTGAGACTTATGACAGGTCAGAAAACGGTACTTTTGTCTTTTGAAGTATCTGTTCAAAAGGCAGGTTCTAGTTGTCTGGAAGAATACATCAAAAAATATGACCAAGTAGGCAAATGAAGATATAACTGGGTAAAAGGTATGTATGAACAAGTTTATCAGTGGAAGTTGAGTGCATTCAATATTTCTTGAACTTAACAGAAGTCACCAAGGTTATTAGGTGGTGGGTTTGATTTTTTTTTTCTGTAATTTCTGTTTTAAATATATGAATAAAGGTAGTCATTAAAGATATAATGAAGACCTTTATCTGTGGGGTTAAATGGAACTTTTAGGTTTATTTATTGGTCTAGTAAACACAGCTTTTCTGAATACTTATTTATGTCTCCAAAATCTTAAAGAACATTGTTAATTGCTCTTTGGTTGCCAGTTAAATATAATTAGAATTTTGCTTTGGTTTAGGTTTTACAGAATCTACTATTGACATCACTGTATTTAATTTTAATTGTAAATTTTAATAAATTTAATTAATTTTCCTTTTAGTAGAGGGATTGCATGTGCTACTTTAAACTTTGTAGTGTTTGAAATACAAGGGAAAAAAGTTTTAGGCATTACTGTAGTAGTATTGCATAGATTTCAAGTCTAAAGATAAAACAGGTACACACCTGTATTATCATTATATTTAATGAGAATGAAATGCTGCAACTTTTCGTATCCTAAGGGAGCTAAATTTGGAGTAATTAAGAGCATAAATGATGAAAAATAAAAATACAGAAATTTTCAGGCATTGTGGAAAAGACTGATAACTGGCAGCATCCAAGTTCAGAGTTGTGAGTGAAATGCCAATGCACAATAAATGCTATCAGAATAGTAATATCCCTTGTGTCCCCTAACTATGTATTGTGTTGGTTCTAACTGTGCATTGCAAAAGAGTGTGTGGGGGCCTTGTTTAGGTAGTTGCTTATATATTTGTGTTCAAAGTGCCATGCACAGATGAAAATGAGTCAACTTTCTTGGTTTTGCTAACACTCCCTCCCTGTATTTAATGTCCTGTAACATCCCAGTGAACCATTGCCACTCATGACTGTCTCTACATTAATGACAAATTTGGTGCAACAGGGTTGGTTCAGTGTATTGAAAGAGCGGGTGCTGAAGATAACATGAAGTTTAGGGTGTGCGGGTCAGACTAAAATTAGCCTGGTACCCTGGACCAAACATCCTCACATCAAGGGTTTGGAGCTGTTTGGATTTAGTGTGTCTCTATTAAACCTGGAGTCCATCTGGTATAGGTCTGGAACAGATCTTTTAGTTCAGTTTCTTCTGAAATAACCTGGTTTGTTTACACCAAATAAGCTCTGCAAATGCAGTCTGTGCGTGGGTACACTGAGAAGAGTCACCAAAATGCCCCAAACCATAATGATAATATTAATGTAGGTTCAGCCTATGATTGCTTTGATTGCCTACATGGAATCTAAACTGACAGTAGGAAATGTTAACTGCACGCCAGTTTGAGCCTTCTAATTAATTCTCTGTAGATGTCAGAGCCAGAGGGATACTTGTGATAATAACTGTAACAGCTAAGGTGGTTCTGATCTCTACTGAAAATACAAAGGGAAATAACTATATCAGTTTTTACTAGTACAGTAAGCCATTCAGCCCTCTGTTTAGCTGCATTACCAATAAAATAATAATTAAGAAATAAAAGTAAGTTGTTACTACAGGTCTAGTTAAAGTTCTGAGCTAATTTCACAGTGCAGCTTTGGGTCCTGATAACAACAGATCTAGAGTCTAATTACTGTCATACCAGGTGGCCTGCTTTACATCTAATTGCTTCCCTTGACTCTGACAAGAGCCTGACTTAAAAACTCAACTTTGTTTCCAGTAGAATATGATATTATTATAGATAAGGAAAGAAGTACAAAAATAAATGCTTCTTTCCTATGGGTACATGCTTACTTACCTCTTACGCCTTGATCAGGCTCTGAAGCTCCCTACTGGAATTTTGAATGAAGATCTTAAACACATTCATATATTGCTATCTTTTAAAACTCAACTCTTCCCAAGATGTACACAAGGTTTATGGAAAGAGCAGAACTATGCAGATAGTTCAAAAAGAGGTAGTAATGATTAGTAGTGTAAAAATTAAGATAATAGGAAGAGGAAGGATAGGTGTTGTGAAATTTAATACTGGTTCAAAAATACTTGCTCATATTTGCTAACTAGGACAGAACTTAAATATTCTTGACTGAAAGCATAAAATAAAGGCTTTTAGAAATATACAAATTAGGTTCAGCATCTTCTGTACCACTTTGTTCTAATAAGCAGGATGGAATTTTCTCTTTCTTGAGCATGTGGAAAGCTTTATTAATTCATACATCCATCTGGGGTTGCAGAGCTATTCTGAAAAAGGGTCTGGATCTGTGGCAAAGAGTGTTAAAGCAGACAAGAAAGCTTTTGCACTGATCAATAGTACTTGGAAGCACAGGGATTTGTAAGTGCTAAAGACAACCACTTATTTTCCCCACCATCTAGGATGTTGGGCTCATATAAAGAACACTTAATCATTATTAGAGTAAGTGTCAGGAATGAAGCACAGTAGGGCTGGAAGCAAAGCACAGCTATATCAAAAGATACATTTATATCCAAAGAAAAAATTCCATTGTCTTAAAGGGCTTTGGATCAGTCCAAGCGTGCTGTGCTACTGGACTTGCATCACAAGGTTTTGCAATAATTAATTAGTAGACCTCATAAAAAGGTATGTTGTGTGTAAAACTAAAGAAAAGTGCTATTAGCTGAATTTGACCTTCATAAACTACTCAATGTTCTGCTTAAGGCAAACACAATTGTGAACAATTCTTGGCTTGGGATACAGTGAATTTCAGCAACAAGCCTGATACTCATTTTCAATTAATGTTTATAAGGTTAGATTTCTAGTGGTGTTTTAGAAAGAGGGATTGGAGAAAGACTGAAAGAAGTCAACTTTAATCTTATAGCTGTGACCAAAATGTGAATATTTAATCTGTTTTTACATTGTGGCCAACTAGTAAACAATTTTTTTTGTCAGGATGTGCAGACTGAGGGCAGACTGTGTTTATACCGCTTGAAAAATCAATGGAAATACATTCAGTTCTTGTTAGGCTATCTGAACACAAATTTCTTTGTAATAGACTTCTTTCTCTTCCCAACCACATCCCTTCAGATCAAATGCGTGCTTTAAAACTTTTAGCTTGGAGCAATAAAACAGTACGTATGCTAAAAATGTAGCGGGGAAAAATAGCTAAATAATAAGGTAAAGAAAAGCTCTTCTTAGCACTTTTCAAAGTTTATTATTTGGTGCAGTATGCAGAAGGAAGGGGAAAAAACCCAGGCATAGCACTGCATGGAACACCTATATGCATATAATATCCTCATGTGGAGATGGAAAAGCTTGAATTCACTGAAAGAAGCCCAGTTTGAATCACGTTGTCAGGAGCACCTAGTCAGCATGCTGCTTCCAAGGGCTGGGAACCAGGGCTGTCTTATCACCTCAGCCAGGGAGCAGGACAGCTGGGAGCAGCCCAAGCCCCAGGCATCAAGCACCTTCCTGGGACCAGGCTGAGGCAGGGTTGGGACATCTGCCCACAGGTGGGGGTCAGGCTGTGGATCAGTGGGGCCGTGGCTGGGTAGCGCAAGATGTCCCAGGGGAAGGACACTGAGTCCCACCAGCAGTGCTGTCAGGAGGAGCTCTACCCAAGACCACCAACAGCATCAGCTCATTGTGGTCCCTGAGCCCAAGAAGACAAACCCCCAGGATGGGGAGGAGGGATGTGCTCAGGGGTCTGACATATTAACATGGAGTAATACATTCTCCATTCATACTAACTTAAGTTTTTGTATGCCGAGAATGACCAAATATTTTATCTTGGCATTTACAAAGTGGACACAGTGACAAATTTAGGCAATGTTCATTGGTCTCTGCCATTGTGGTGAGCCTCTGATTTTTAAGTTATGTTGTATGCTAAAATAGCACATCCTCAGCACTGAGGTCAGTTGTACTGAAAAAAACTTCTTGGTCCCAGAGGTGAAGCCGCCTCTTTCTGTTAACCTCTAGTCTTAGTTTTGAAAAACACACCCTTCATAGACTTTAAGGGAGGAAAAAAACCCCTGGATTGCTGAACTAGCATCATCACAGATGGACTTCCTGAAAGATGTCTGTTGATGATGTCAGCAGCTAAAAGTGCAGGGCTGGCTGTTCAGGCGGGGAATACAGGACAGGGTGCTGGGTAGGGCACCAGAAATATGTGTGTTCCCGTTGTAGCTCTGGATTTTCTGAGAGCTGTTCAGTAGGTCACTTGGCCTTCTTTCCGTTTATATTTTTTATGTTGCTAGTATTGGCTGATTAACAGGCCTCATACTGTTGTTTGAAATTATGTGTTTACTTTATTGTCATTGCCTGTTGTTATAGACAATTTACTGAATTATTTTTGTAATAGCTTTTTCTTTTGATCAGTCACATTATCTGATTAGAAGTTAATTAAAACAGATGCCTTTCACTTGTATCTGTGCAATAAGCCTGAATTCATAAATATTATTGTATGGGTGATGATCCTCCTTAGTAATATAGTAGCTGACTAGGCTGAAATGCTGAAAGACATCATAGTCCAAATAGGAATGTGGGTTAATATGCTCCTTAGCAGGCAATATTTAAAAACATTAGTTGCTTGAAATGAAGAGAGCTTCCCATCTAGGAATGAAGCTGGATAACACATCCGTTTACTTGGGAAGTTTCAGGTTAACATTGTTATAAAAACTAGCTAAAAACCTCCTTGGCTATTACAAAAAACAGAATTAAAATTTCCTAATATTTTACTTTTATGTGGTATTTCACCCTGTTTGTAAAATAAAGCCACTAGGACATCTATGGTAACTAGAGAAGTTTTAGAGAGGAGCCTGTAACATGTTTTGGGTTATGTACACAGGTGCTGCAAGGATTTCCTTTAGCATTACATTACAATCTATTTGCCTACATCAAGAGCCATGAAGATTTTAAGACACGTGTAAGTTTAGTATAGCTCACCGTTGAATATATAAGCAAATAAATGAACATGTCATGTAAGGAGACAGCTTACTATTTTTTAAAGAAATGTAGACAGAAGGCTGTCACCAGAATATTGGTACTTCCCTGATTCTGGTTGGGCCAGAAATAAACTATTTGAAAACTTTTTTCAACTGATGTCCTGAAAAAACTGTAGGGGAGCAGAAAACAAATGACAGCAAGGATGTTTGTGGCACTCAATGATGACATAAATTTCTTTGAATGACACACTTAAATTTCACATTCCTTGGCTCTCAGGAGGCTTTTGTGGAATCCTGCATTCAAGGGGGCTTTGCAATGCAACAAATTGGCTATCACAACTGGAAGTGGTAAACTTACCATCAAAAGCAATTTTTCAACTGAATTTTACATGTAAATGCTTGATGAGCATTTGACAGTGCCTGCTGGGTTAATAAATACAGCATGCTGTGCAACTGATAGCTGTGAATTGTCTCAAGGGAGAAATAAGGTTATCCCTACCTCCCCATTGCCAATTATAACTTGTGCATTTAAGTAACTGTGGCATTTTTTGCATTAGTTAGAAAGCATGTGAGGTGAAAATGGAGTTGTCACATTGTTCCCAGTGCATATGTTTTGCTCACAAGTTGGGCAAAAGAGTCAGAGTTTAGACTGTGGAAATCTTGTTTTCTGAGCAGCAAGAACTATAGGTGGTTAAAGGAAAGCCAGTCAGAATGTGGAGCTCTGGCTTTTAACTCTGGTATTTTGCATCATCCTGTAAAAGTCATATCACTACTCTTTTTGCAATAGGACCCTGACATGAGCAAGAAAATGTGCCAGTATTTTTCTAAGGCCATATATTTCACGATTTATTTTTTATTTCAGTTTCCCGTCAGTGAAATAGAGAGAACATCTGTTACAAAACAAATAAAGCTTAGTTCAAAGGTTCTATTAAATGACAAATTCAGCAGCTCTGTTAATATGGACTCTGAATTTTCATAATATGCCTCAGATTATATTTTCAGATGGAGAGGTGCAATTGCATTGTCACTGAATTAGAGCAGCATGATACCTATCAGACAGTATAAAATATGTTGCCAAGAAAAAGAAATTTATAATGGGAAAAACTGGGCAGGAGTTTTATGCTGGGTCCCTGCATTTTCACTGTCTGCAGTTCAGGATGTAGAAAGCTTTAAACACCTCCTTGTCCTACAGAATCCTCTAGGAATGCTGGCAGAAATCCACGTCTTAGTCAATCCTGAAATTAAACTGATGGTTACTGTTACCTGTCATGAAAGCTGCAGACTTACCACTACCATCAAAACCACATTGGAAACAGATAATTTTTTCCATAAAATATCTAGGCTTTTATAGATCTGGTCAGCCATTAAATGAATTGCTAATTTCTGAAGATATTAGACTTGATTCATCCTTCTATATAAATCCTTTTTTTACCATTCTGGTTGCTGTGGAGGGAGCTAAAATTAAGCACAAGTTAGAATTGCACCTTTTAAGATCACTTTATGTGTCCAGGACAGAATGAGTCCTAGCATAAATGAGATGCAACTTTTTTTGCCTGCATGGGGAATACAACTGAAACCCATGGAATCAGTGGGCAAAGTGTAATCATCTTCAGCAATAGCTGTATCAGCACCTATGTGTCCACTGAGAGAGCAGAAGGGGAAGCAAACACATGCTTTCAGTTTGTTGGGTTTTTTTTATAAATATGGGGGGTTAGGTGCTTTGAACTAAGGCCTAGCTTCCTTTGGAGCGAAGGTTGAGTATTGTGACTTTACAAAGTTTCAGCTTTTTTCGTGTCAGTGTCTTAGCTTTTTTTGTAACTCCCTGCTCCTGGCACCCAACACCAGTATTATACAACCTGGGACAAGGGGACACTTGGGTCCCTTTGGAGGTTGAGTCACAGTCAAAGATGAAATATAAAACTAAACCTCACAATTCTGGTAATTAGAAAATCCAAGTTGTACTTGTCTTGCAAAAGTAGATGTAGTAACCTGCCTGAGTCCAGTTCAAACACAGATGATTATATTTGGTGTACTAAAAACCTTCTCTGTGTATTTGATAGCCTTTTTCACTTCCTGAGCCTGAAAATGACTGTTTGGGATGACTTACACTGCTGGGAGGGAAGAAATTCTCAGTGTAGTATGCGTTATGTGGAAGGTGATAGTAGCCTAAAGAGAGATAATGGCTGCATTTATAATTGACTAGATGTGAATTAATTTTACTGACAATTAGTGTGGCTGGCAAAGCATTCTTACAAGAAGTTGAAAACTCCCTTGTCCTTATAGTAAGGGGCAGAAAAGCTTACATGTTTTATAGCTGCTGGAGTCTGTCTTCTTCAGTTTTGTTCCGTATCAATCAGGTAGACAATTTTTCCCTCCTGTAATTGCAAGTAGTAGCAATGAAGACTATAATGTCTTCTGGAGTACAGACAAGAATGAATCTGAGCAGACAGAAAACTCACCAGGTGATCTTCAATATTTACTTTTAGTTGTAGGACCCTGATCTTACAGAAGATACAAAGGGTAATTTTTATCCAAGATGAAAGTAAGCATCTAAAAAATGTTTCTAGTAAAATAACACTCCTGTCTGCTATGCCTGAAAACTGCTTCTGCACAAGGAGGGGGGAGAAGAGAATGTCACCTATTGTACAATTAGAAAACCACTTGTGAAACAAAGATGATATTCCCCTGAAGAGCTATCATCTCCTGCCTTAAATGACTCATAGAAAGTAAATTCCAATGGGACACAGTAAGTCCAATTAGGATAAAATATAATTTGTGCCTTTTCCTGGAACAGCAATTCTGATGTAGCCTGTGTGATAACTGCAAGCCTGCTGGATGGGAAAAGACTATGAAAGCAACAAACAACTGTCCCCATGAATCTACCAGCCTTTTATTCTTTAACCTAGTGTTTCCCAGGCTAGCTTTTTCAGGCTAGCAGGCTGGCTATGAATGTCTGCATCTGTTATGTGTGATTACCTTTAGAGATCAATAATTAGCAACACTGACAATCAACTGGGATTTTTTATCTGTCACTCAAAGGGTGTCCTGGGAACATGTACAGGGCATTAAAAGGTAAAAGCCAAGCAATGGGGAGGGGAACTATAGTGTTGCTTGTAACATGTTCCTTATTTGTTGCTGTTGACCTTGCACTAGCCTCTCTGTTGGTGGCCCCATGAGACATACTCAGAGGTGATCAGAAAACATTCTGCTGCTAACACAATCTGAAGCCATGCTAGGCTCTTAAAATCTGATTTCTAGGCTACTTGAATATGCTATTACCTCTGATCACTACCAGTCTGACCTGCAGGTAAGTGAGAGACCCTGGCTGGAGTTTTCTAATCCATTCGTCATTACTTGGTAGTTTATTCCAGCATGATGTATTGGTAGGATTTCCATGGACAGTAATGCAAGGTGTTTTATTGCAATGTGTTGTATTTTCTTGCCCCCACACTCAGACTCTATCTTCCTCATTTTGGACACACTGAATCTCCCTTATGTTCAGAGGGGAGAAGCTGAGAAAAGAGATGGAAAAGACAAACTGTCCTAAGCTACTTGGGAAACTCTTCTATGACAACAAATATATCTGTCATGGAGAATCTATGGTTACAGCAAGTCTCCTTGCTGATTAACTGAAGATATGGCAATATATCAGTTCTGCGTCAGCAGGTCTGGTTTTACAGTGGTGACTGCTCTTCATCTTCATTTCCTTCCTGCCCACTCACATTTTTTCCTAAGTGTGCAGAACATCCCCTAATGCAGCTGTAAATGGGCAAAGACAAAGCAAATGTTTGTTTTTGTGTGGGTTTTTTAAGATTTTTTTAATATTTAATTCTGGAAGAAGATGGGGAATAACATTTATGTGATATCAACAGCTTCTATTCAGCACCTGTTTTTACCAAAAGAGCTTCCTTTTGCTGATAGACTGATTAGAAATTTTCTATTTTTCATAGGACTTGCCAAATAGATGGTGACTTTAAGCAGGTTCCAGGTGGCAGAAAGCATCTTGCTCTCTACATAGAGCTGTCACTGTACAATGCCTTGAGTACAAGGAACGACTACCTCCTTGTTATGGTATATTGGAGGCACTGGTGATCATGAAAGATAAGTTATGAACATTAAGAGATAAAATTGGTAAGGTTACAAGGTTGCAAAGAGGGAAAAAAATCCCCCAACTTTAAATATTTTATCCACATAATAACAGTTTCTCTCTCCCATCCTCCTGAACGGAAGATTTTTTTGCATTTTCACTTAATTCTGATTGTTTGATATGGACCTGATACTGTGGTGCAGCTGTGAGAGATGATGCAAACTCCATTGATTTAGTGAAGATAAGGAAGGGGATGTCCAACTGCTTTGAGCCTAATCCCTAGCCCACTCAAACATGTGAGTGAGTTTTTGGTAGTGTCTGGGGATGCAGCACCTTATGACAGGAACACAGGAGTTATTTTCAATACAAGAGGAAGATAATGCATAAGACAAAGTACAATATTAAACATCAGAAATGTTTTAGTAGGTTGTGGGTAACAGCAATGTAAAGTATTGATTCAGGATGTCAGAAATTCTCTCTTTAAAGAGCTTTAATGATGCCAAATGCAAGATAAATTTCCCCCTATCAATAAGATGACATCTTGTGTATGACTCCAACCAAATATTGTTGAATCAGCAGAAGGACAGACTTTTGAATGATTGCTCCTACTTGTGTTTTCCTACTCAGAGACGAACCTCAGCTCTGTTTAGCTATAGGAAAGATGCAGCTATTGTGTGAAGTGATAGCACTCCAGTTTGGAGTATAGCTAATCTGTTTCCTACAGCCATATGTTTTAAACACCTTTCAAGAGAATTTTCATTCCTTTCCACTGGATTTTATCAGCACTCTTTAAGAAAACAAGTATGTACCAGTAGCTTCTAATGCTTCCCCAAGGAAGTTTTAAAGGAGGAACTTAAACCTAGAAGATCCAGGCCAATGTTCAGTCATCGCATGCACTAGTTGGATATTCTGCATAGTCCAGAAGACATACATGGGAGCCTTTTAGTGTGTCTCTGTATATTATGTGTAGATGTGAGCTTTATTTTTAAATAGATGTATATGAATTCTCTATCTCTGAAAAAATATTATGTGCTGCTAAGGTGTCCTGGGTTCAGCTACAGCAGTCATTTTTCTCCTTCCTAGTAGCTGGTGCAGTGCTGTGTTTTCAACTTTAGTCTGGGAACAGTGCTGGTAACACTTTTTAATTGTTGTTAAGTAATGTTTACTCTGCCCAAGGACTTTCTCAGTCTCATGCTGTGCCAGGGAGGAGGGGAAGCCAGGAGGAAGCAGAGACAGGACACCTGACCCAAACTGGCCAAAGGGCTATTCCATACCACAGCATGTCATGCCCAGTATAGAAACTGAGGGGAGTTACCCGGACAGCCCAGATGGCTGTTCAGGTCAGGCTGGGTTATTGGTCAGCAGGTGGAGAGCAATTATATTCTCTCCCCCTGTTATTTCCCTTATTGTTATGACTACTGGTGGTAGTAGCAGTGGTTTTGCATTATACATTACTTACCGGACTTTGGTAACTGATATGATATAGTAATCTTTAAAAGGAATAAGAATGAATGTTCATGCAAAATTTTGTGACATTCCATAATATTACTTTAGTGGGAGATAGAAATTTTCATGCTGATTGACTTTCATTGATTGCATGAGTAGAGGCTGAGGTAGAGAATGATGAACATTTAAGAGGAAAAAAATTGACTCTCACCCACATTCTCCCTTCTTAGGACAAGCACCTTAGGAAAAAAAGTGATTAATTTTCAGTTTACCTTTTCTTCAGCATAACAATCTTCCATTTGAGGCTTAATGAGATCTATTCTAGGATGCAACAAAAAGTTATTGGAAAATAAAAGGGGCATAGCAAGAAAATATATTCAAAGTGAATAATTTAAGATCACATCCATAATTAATGGCATTTGGAAAACTTCCTCTAGTGCTCTAATCATACCTCAAAATGTGCTAATTAGAACAGTTTAGTACAAAACAGAGTATGCAGGTGTTGAATGGCTTCTTCTGTTCTTTTTTTAAGAAATGTTGTGGTAACTGGTTCTCCTGACATTAGTGCTCATATTTAATAAATGTTTCCCCATTTAACATATATTTGACAGCTGAAGAGCGTGCATATAATTATCACCTTGTTAAAATAGGTTTGAACAAGAATGCAGAACAAAATAAGATATTTTTAGTACAGAAGCTTAAGCTTGTAGTAAACAGCAAGGCATTCTATAATGTCCATTGGGGATATAACTAGTAAAAGGTTGAAACTGAAAAAGGGTGTTCCTTGCCTAAAATGGCAAAGCATCTACATTCATCTATTTGAAACTAATGTTATCTAAAAGCAGTTCTGACATTCCAGCAAAGCTAGTCCTTTGCTTACTGCTTGGACTGTCTTTAAGTGGTGTTATCTTTTGGCTGGGCAGGATTTTGCTGGTAAATTCCTCATTTATCTTGGAAATCAATGACCCTGACGTCATATTTCTCTCTCTCTAACCCCTTTCCAAAACTAATCAACATGATCCAGAAAGAAATGAGCTGTACATTCAGGTCTTTCTGTGTATACATTAGTGCATGTATTACTGCTCTGCCACAATGAAACAGTAAATGCTGAGGAGATGCTTAATGCACAGATGACCTGCAACCCTTCTGACAGCTCTGCATTTCTGAAACAGGAGCTAGTTCTATGGAGCTGCAATGTCCAGCAAGCAGATGTGAGTACTGCCAAACAGACAAATAAAACTGAACCTCACAGACAGTGTTTAAAACTAATGTATCACGAACCTGCAGGAGTTTTTATATGATTTATTCTAATATAATGTTTTATTTTATAGAGGTTCTACAAAAAATTGTGGAATGAATCAGATAGTTGAATAACTACATTATTAATAAATGTTATAATTTCCTTCAAGGTTAACCTGGCTGAGAGCAGAGCTTCTTCCTAATACATGCTGGTTTCAGATGCTTTATTGGAGAACCTACGGTCTGAAATATTAATCTTAGGCTTAAACCTAAGGTACATCCAACTTTTCAAGAATCCCAGCTGTATCTAATACCCTTTTTCCCAAGAAGTCAGTAGACTTAGTGCCATCTACAAACTGACTCTTTTTCTACCCATCAACATTCCACTCTCCTGTCTTCTGCAGCTAGATGAATTATTCCCTGTGAATAATTCTTTTGTCAGCAAAATTTGCCCTTTTTGCATTTGTTATTTTTCCATGAACACATCATGATTTGCATTAATTAGTTTATTATTTTAAATTATTTGATGAATAGTTTGTTCCAACCCATTTCACTCATGTAGCTAATATTCAGAGTTTCATCCCAGTGATTTACCATTCGAACTGTGTCCTATTACGTTATGTGGTGATTGTTTCTGCTCCTGCTCTGGATAACACAACTACAGTCAATTAAAAAGAGAGAAATGTGGTTCACAGAAAATTTTCAAAAAAAAGTTCTGTTCTCTTACTATTTTGCACTTTTTCTTTTCCCCTCAGAAAACACTCTACACTTTCATTTTTGTTTTGTGCTCTTCCTTTTTCTCAGTTCCAAAACTGAAAAAACATGTGGAAAAAGGGGATTTTCAGAGGTCTTGTTTTTTTTTTTTTTTACTGCCTATTCAAGGAGATGGAGTAAAGTAAATTGGGATTTATTTTATTCAATAATATAACATTTTCAGCTGTGGACAGTTTTTCATCAAAACACATTCTTTGCCATAAAAATATTTTTGACCAGTCCAAGCTACACTTTCTATAAACAGCTTCTGCATCCCCATGAATTATGATTCACCAAAAATTAGTATTTTGCCACATTGAGTAAAATTCTCATGGAATTCAAATGTTCTTCCATTATATCCATTTGTCTAAAGAAAGATAATACTGTCAAGCATACTGGAAATATATGCACAAGAAAGACTAGAATAGTATTTCAGAATTCACAAGCATGATGGTAAACCCTCTATTTCTGCTGTTTGGAGTTCTGGTCTCTTGCTCTAAACTTGTGATGAACTTTGGAGTATAGTCACCTTATTTCTGCTAAAATATCAACATTATATCTCTGTACATATCCAGTCTGAAAAAATCATCTTGGGTGGCAGAAAAACCTATAGTGTTCTGTATATACTCATAAATATATACTACCCTAAAAGAGCAGATTGCTACAGTCATATATTAGAATAATAATGAAATCCTTCCTATTCTGATGTTAATCATAAGGGGTATTGAAAACTAGCAGTTGACCACTTTCTTAGAAAAAAAGAAAAAAGGGTGTGGAAGAATGGGTAAGCAACCCCCTTAGACATGGATGATTTAAAAATATAGGAAAAAAATCAGAATATTCCAGTAAATAATCATATGCATTATAATTTAAATGAAAGAGTTCAGTAAATTGGTCTAGGAAACCATAGCATGACTACTCATAGCAAAATTGTGGAAAGGCAGTGATGGGACACAAATAGGAAAGCTGAAAGGAATGGCAGTATAATTAATGCCATCAGCATGTTTTTCTAGAAGATAGATCCTGACAAGCAAATCGTGTCATTTTTGGTATCTTGGATTTGTTCAGTGAAAGCATCTCTATGATAGAGTATATCCTAGGCAATTTTGAGATAGGTGATAAACTGACACTATGTTCTGATGAGGAAATTAACATTAAACACAATCAAGACAACTTACAGAAGCAGGGCAGTGACTGAGTTGAGAGTAACTTGTAAAAAATCAAGTCACAGGCCTATGGATTAGTTTCTGGGCAGCTGTTCATTCTTGACCCAGTCTAACTTATGGATCCTGCACCTATGAATACTACAATTGTAAACTTTTTGATGACATAGAACTAGTGAATGAATAATAATGACAAACTGCATATGGTATACAGACTGCTCTGATCATTTGTAAAGGTAAAAAAGCATGTATTTCAACACAAAGGTTTTTGTGCAGTTACCTTACAAGGTTATGTTTCCAAGCACACGAAGTATGTAAGTCTTAGGGAACTGGGACTTCATCCTTGAAATCAGTAACTGAAGAGCACCAGAGCAGTGAAATAACTGAATATGAGTGGGCAACGTGATGTAGTTGAGGCTTAATACAGTTTTGGAAGAACTAGTTGGGAAAAACCATACATGAAAAAGGGAATACTATTGTTGCATTTGTCATGACATGGAGAGGGACTTGCATGTTTCTTTCTAGCTATTTCAATTGCTTAAGTGAGTTATAACTGCTATGAGTCATGACCTCTGGCACTAATGATACACTTTTGTTTTGAGTTCTAATAGTCATCTTTCAAAAAAGCTAATGAATGATTGAGAAGGATTCAGAAAAGAATAACAGGTTTGTTTTTTGTTTTGTTTTGTTTTGTTTTTTTTTCCTAGGGTGAAATCAAGGAAACTTAATCTGTTTAGGGCATCAAAGAGAAAATTAAGAGGTGATAGTGTGAAGAGATGGCTTATAGTAGGTGGCATTTTTGTCAGAAAGATGAATCCATGAGATTCAGGAGCTGGAAGCTAGATTAAGGTAAATTAATCAGTGGAACAACTTTCCTCCAGAAATGATGGATTCTGTGTCACTGGCAGCTTCTAAATCAAGTCTTAATGTCTTTATAAAAGAAATCTTAATGCTTAAAACTCTCAAGAAGTCATTTATGTGAGATTTTTTGCCTTTTGTGTAAAGGAAAAATAGATTTCAGCGCTTAAGATCTATCCATGGAACTTTCCTTTGTAGTTTACACATGCTATCAATATTTAAGTCTTTCAAATTATTTCAAGATGTGTGTACAAAAGACACTATGTCTTACCAGAGGGAATTTAAAGTGAATTAGAGAGCAAAATATTTATAATTGGATTGGCAAGTAAAAACAAAACAAAGCTATTGACTTCCACGTATGCCAATTCTGTTTTTCACAGCTGGGACAAAAACTGCACTTCAGTTTCAAGCAAATACAGATGAAATATTTGAAGTTTTTCTCAGATGATGATAGAAGTGGTCACATCTCTAAGTGCTTTACCACCAGAGCTCCACATTAAGCAATTAAACAGCATGTCTTTCTGGTGCATCAACAAGTCAGAGTGATGATAACTACAGCCTAAATAATCAGGATATGCAATATTGTTTGAGAGCTAGAGACCATGTGGAAGTCTTATCTCATTGACAGTGAGGTAGGCAGCATTTCCTCGCTAAATGCAGTCTGTCTTTATGGTGGATATTTCTGTGCTGAAATGCCACAGCAGGGTGTTGTTTGTATTGAGAATAAACTTCAGTTAGTTCTGATAAAAGTAATGGCTTAACACTGTATATAGTGCTTTATCATAAAGTTCTTTGGCTTATACATTTTGTTCCTGGTTTGGAGTTTAGCATTTCAGTCTCTTTCTAAAACTGCACTTTGCATTTGTTGGATTAATAAAAAGCAAGAATTCCTGTGGCCAAACAATTGGTGTACTTAGGGATGACTGGAAAATACTCAGGGTCGTTCCTCTAGACCTCTATTTTGCAGCTCAGAGAAGAAGTCTGTTTAGAAAAAGAGAACAGGCAAGTCTAGCTGTGCCAGCAGACAGCAGGATTACTTGCTTCATCTCCATTTCTCAGAGCTGTCAGAACCAGCTGTGACTGTGCTCTTTAAGAAGGAGAGGAGGAAAAAAAAAAGGTGGAAGGGGCTGTTAGCAGTTAACACTGCTGCCTGGAACATCGTTGTGCATGTCATTGGTGATGTCTGTAACTGAGGGGTGGTATGAAATCTAGTTAGTCATCTCAGGTTTGGCCATTCATCTGTGGCATTGTCTTACCTTTTCAATATGCAGAAATGGCTAGAAAGAAGAAGCTGAAAAAGTGAGGTGAAGTGACAGTGCAACTGCTTCCCATGGCAAAACACAAACAAACAAAAAAGACAAAACGTCTCTTTTTACCCAGTCTCTGTCCTGTCTGTTGTGTGCACAGCTGTGGTGCTTCTTCTCTTCATTGCTCCTTTAATTAAAAAAAAACCCCGACTCCCTGCTTCTCCTGGGCACAACCCTGAGGAGAGATTGGTTTTCGATGAGAAGCATATTCTGCTCTTTCATCCTTGTCAAAACCCAGAGTTTGTTTTCCCTCTGTCAATCAGCATGAAAAAAAAGGTGTGGTTTTTGTTGTTTTCCGCCCACCCCCCACCACTTTTCTTAGTGCACTGGAAACAAATAAGGAGACAGAAAGCTCCAGGCAGTTTTAATGTGGGGGAATGCAATGCTGTTGTAGCTGCTGCAGCAGATGTATGCCTTAATTAGATGTTAATAGACAAGCACATATATGTGAGCAGCTCTGAGATTGTGGAAGGAAGCAGAAAGATGGGGCAGTAAAAAGACTTTGACGTTGCCTGGGTACATTTAAACATTTCTCTGTTTGCTTCTGTTTCTTGTATCCAGACTGGGTTTTCCCATCACTGTGTGGCAGCGGATCATTTACTTCTTGCCAGTACAATGAAAGGAACTAAAACAGTCTCCTCAGTCATCCTTCAAATTGCTTCAGTTCTCCAACTCCAGGGGAGAGTTTGCAAACCTGAAGTGGCAGAAATCCACTGGGCAAAAGTTATTGCAAATCTTAGGTGTCAGAATTATGGAGAAAGTCAAGGGAGCAACTGGAAAATGCAGAAGGTGGTCTGGACTTGGAAGGAACAGGTAAAGAGTAAAAGAAGAGATGAGAGGGGTATGAAACAAGATGCAGAGACAGGAAAAACAAGAAATTAATTCGGTCACTGAGATCACAAACCACTTTTGACCATACACGTAAACTAGTGTGCAGAATGACTAATCAAAACCAGCATAAGGACCCAAGACTAAAAATACCTGTGAAGTAGAGTTAGGGAGCCATTTATAAAAGAAAACTAAATTCTATTAGTTAAAAACAGTAGAGACAAATAGAATGGTAATAAGAGTGATGATAGGTTTAAACACTTGCCATGCTGCTCATTCAGAGGAATACATATACTATTCAGTCCATATAAATCTCCTTAGATGTAATTCGGGGGGTAGTTTAATATCTAAAACCAGGGGATTTTCATTGTCTATCTTCAGTGCAGCATTACAAATCTTATTTATGGAGCTACAGAGCTCTAGGCTCTGTAGTATTCCCAACATTTCTGGAGTTTATGCAGCTGATGAAGATCACAGGTCTGGTGTATGGTATGTCCTGCAAACCCCTGTAGAAACAATGTCACTTGCCAAGGCAGTGAGAGCAGCCTGAAAGGAGAGCTTCAGCAGAAAGAGATATGGGTGAGCACAAAAAGCTTTTCTTCATGGAGAATTGAGGGTCAAAGGCTCTGGTTTGGAGGTTTTGTTTTCATTTTCTTAAATGGGCAATAGGAAGCTTTGTGTGCACATCCTTCATAATCTGCAGTAATGAACCTTACTGGTGAGGAGGGGATTCAGAGACTCAAGTCCAGTCTCAAATGTGGATCTCAGGCAGAAGAAATAGTTGCTGATCTTGTACTTCTAGGGATGCATGCTGATGAAGTTCAAGTATTCTTTGTTTGTTAATTCTTTGGAAATGTATGTGGATTAACTTCTGTGGAAATAAATTCTAATGTGGGCTCTAAGTACTTGTTTTGATAGACAGGCAGGCCAGAGTGTCTTTCTATTTGTCTGACTGCCTTGCCTGCCTGCCTGCCTGTTTATCTGCCTTTTGATCTGTCTATCTACATTTTTTTAATCTCCCAGTGGTACAGACAGCCTGTTTCTTCTGCTAAATGGGGACTCCCCTTCTTAACAGCCTGTCTGTTTGAAGCCAGTGCAGCTGGCTTCAAACAGTATGACAAAGGAATTTTATTCCTGATAGTAAACCAACATTTTTGTGCTTTAGAATGCATGAAAGTCTAACTGCCTTTTGTAAAACCCTTTACCTCCAACACACCCTTCCCTTCCCCTTCCACCGAATTATCACCTACCCATGGTACTAATAGCACCTTGCAAATTTTGGAGCAGGGAGTACCTCTGTGTATTCTGAGGCCAATTTTTAACCTTTCAGGGGGCAGAGGGAGCTCCTGGGTCTTATGCCCAGAAAGGATATGGTAGCAAATGTAGTGCAGGATGTTTATACCTGGTGTTGGGTAAAAGAAACCAGAAAGGCTAGAGAAAAATCAAGAACTGATGGGTAAACCAGGTGTACATTCTCTGTTGCCTGACACTGCTGCATTGGTGCACAACTGGGTTTCTCACCCCTGCCTGACTCACAATGCAGAGGCTTGTCTTGAGTCTCACAAACAGTGACTTGCTGCAGGACTGGCTTAGGGTGGAAGCTGAAGTGCAGTGTCACGTGTTGGGAGGGCTAAGGACACGTGACAGGTACTGACTTGCAGGCATAAACTGGAGCTATACAGGATTTCTAGGCACATTGTTTTTTTGGGGGTTTTTTTGGTTTGTTTTTTTTTTTTTCTGAAGTAAAAATATCTGGTAGGATGTATGATCTTAGACATGATAAATATGTCACAGTAAATACATTGTATTCAAGAAGAATATAGCTAGTATACTTAGCTAAAATATTTACACAATACATGTTGTATATAATACCTAACCTTGTTCATCTAGAACATCCTAATAACTATTAATGAGTCACAAAAAGTTTACTACAGCCTCCATTGCTGCATTACTACATTCTTCTTTGTTAATGATACTTCCTTCCTGAAAAAGTCTTTTATTTGTGCTTGCTACTTAGCATGAAACTCTGACAGTTCACAGAAGTGATCAGGCAAAAGGGCAGGAATTGCAATGTACTGGCTACTACCAAGTAAGATGAGTCACCTGCATTTATTAATCTTGTGGATTCAATTAGTATCATTCATTTTTCAACAGAGTGAAAAAAACCCAAACTGATCTTCTGTACAGATACATTGTAGGTAACAGAAATCCACTGTTTAAAATAACATTTTCCCATCTCCTCTCATCCCTAGGTCCTTTATCAAATGTGTAGGCAAGAAACCAAGAGAGAAGTATCAAACTAATAGATTGCTATATCATTTCTCCTCCTCCCTTCTCTCCTGAATTTTCACAGCTGATTCATGCCTAATACTAAAGAGGTACCTATGATATTGTCTTGTGGGAGAAGCAGAGTGACTATTGTAAAACTAATGCATTTTGTCTGTAAGGGAAATAAAACCTATAATGATTTAAAAAATCTGCCAGAGAAAAAGAACAAGCTGGGATCCTTCTAGGAACCTCACATTCAGCCAGAACTGTTTGTGTTCTATTTAAAAATGCAGAAGGAGCATTGACATCTAGTGTTTGTTCCAGTATTTTACTAAAGAGTTTTGATGGTCCACAATTCAATTTGAAGTGGAAGTATCCCCCAGATGACTGTTTATAAAGTCTTTTGGAGACCAAAGTCAATATCTGTGGGCCTTTGGAGATACAGCAATTGATTACCTGTCCAAGTCAATGAGCATTAAAACCCGAAGAGATTCAGAAGTACATTTCACTGTTACAAAACTTCACCCCTGATACCACTGATGCACATTCACCAGTACATAGTGAAGTTCAGTATATAGATAAACCATCTTGTTCTGAGACCTAATTGAAGTTCTGTAACATCCAGAAAACTATAAGTTAACACCTTTTGTTATAGTGGTGGTATGCCTGGATTTGTACCTTTAGTGCATGTCTCAGTGCATGATGGGCATAAAATAGATGAGATTTTGGAGGCACTTATTCCTTTGTCTAACACTGTCATCCTTATCTTTTTAAAGCTCCTTTCAAAGTGAAGAGCTCTGCCAGCAGTATATAAGAATCACTCCATTCCCTCTAAAATGAAGTCAATTGAGCAATTACTTTGTAACTCTCTGAAAGGCAGGAGCTGTTTAGGAGAGTCAACGGTTTATGACTGAAAACGAGAAAGAGCAGCGTCCAATCACAGCTGCATATGACAAATAAACTGCAAGTGGCAGAACCTGGGATTAAGTAGGGGGAGAAGTTGATTCAATCTTTTGGAGAATAAAAATATTTCTTTGAGGAAGTTGCTAATTTTATGAATTTAGGATCTGGGTCTTGCATCTTACCTGAGACACACCATTTACCAACACTAAGTTAGGGGGTTGTTGTGCTAACTGAAATGGAAGTGGATAATTTCTTCGAAGTCCAATCTCATTACCTGAATTTCATTTCCTTTTCTGCTGAATCTCATAGCTGAGTCCTGATGATTAAGCAAGATTTCACTGGATGGGAACTCGGCTCAATAGGTCTTCTGAATTCAGGGTCTACTGTACCTAACCTGAATATACCCGCCATCCCCAAAAGGCATTTGACTAACTGTTTTCTATTAAAATCCTTCAGGGGATGGAGATTCCAGAGTCCTGGATGACAATATTTTAAAGTACCACTGATGTCCAAGCAACATTTCCCTATCATGATCCCTTCTGGAATTTCATATATGCAATGTCTTTGAACAGTGTGGCACATGCCGGTGAATGTCATGCTGATAGAATGTCCCCGCCATAAAGTATATGAGCAGCACTGTTGCTCAAAGCACACTTTAAAAGTCCTGTGTTACAGAAATACCAGATTTTCTGCACAGTACTGACCCATATTCACCTACTTCTGGTTTCTCTTTAGTTCTTAACAATACTAAGCACAAAACCATAATCATTTTTGGGCTTTTTTGAGAGATTTAGTGAAGTTTTCTTTGTTTCTATAAGAAAGGTAATGATGTGAGGAAATAAGTTTTGAAATGGCTAACTTCAGTATAAGGACATTGAATAATTTATGGTGGGGGTTTTTTTGGTGAGGGGGAAGGTAACTTTGTGGTGCATAGTGTGTGAGTCTGGAAATCTTACAAAATATGTAGCTGAGATCCACCCATCTTTTTAAAATTGGAACAAGGACAGTCTGGGCTATGTGCTTGTCAGCTTCTCTTTCCACCTCCAAAAAGGTTGTAGACCTTGTTCTGATATAGGCTGTCTGTTTCCAAGGACACAGTGTACTAGAAGTTAAGAAGAAGCCAGCATGGATTTACTGGGGTGGAATGACTGATGTTTTGGATGAAGGGGAAAAAGTTTGTTCCAGAGAATCCTGCTGGCCAAATTGAAGATAGACTGACTAGGGGGTGTACTGAAAGGTGATTGATGTGATAAAATTCAGAAATACACATGGAAAAGTGCGTGAAATGCACATGAAGGTATCAAATAAATGCAACATACTAACTTTCTCAGAAGTGGTGACTAACATCTGCCCTTTGCTCCCTGTCTACTATGGCAGAGAAATGTTATGAATTTAAAGCAAACTAAAGGCTTTGCTTTAATAGACAAACCACTTGATTATTACTGTAAAAATATTAGACGTATATATGTTATTTTTATTCTTCAAATATACAATATTCCTATGGGTTTGGGTTTTTTTTACATTTCTTGTGTTCAGAGAGCTGTTTACTGCTTTTCTTTTTAGTTACTTTTTGACAAGGTAATCAACAATTTTCATAAGTGCACTTACACTGTGTCTTGAGATATTAAAAAGCAGTAGCAATAGAGCTTCAGAAATCTTTTTTATGAAGATAAAATCGTTGACAAGATCTTTTTCTATAATTAAATACATGAATTTTAAAATTACTGAAAAACAAGGGTATTGAAAAGAAAATGTAGTGTTTCAGAAATATACTGGGGGTTTGTGAAGTTTTTTGGTGGGGTTTTTTTGTGGCTTTTTTTTTAGTTTTTTGTATGTTTTTTGTATTTTTTTTTGGGGGGGGGGGGGGTATTTTGGTTGTGGTTTGTTTTATTTTATTATTTTTTTTTTTCTTCTGGAATTCTTACTCTTTATCTTCCCTATAAAGTCAGCACATGAACTCTGTGGTGTTCCAGAGTGAGTTCTATCTTGAGCTGAGCCAGCCTTTCCCTGCTGGTTTCTCCTTTCATTTTTTTTAAATGAAGGAAACATCAACAGTCCTGGTCCATTCTCATAGGTCCTGATTTGGTGAGTAATTAACTGATTAGGTTAAAACACATTGAACATAGTCATTATCTCACTGATTTATCTGGATTATTATATGCCTAAAAGAGATATAAATAGGATTAAATATATTGCTAAATCAGGCATATACTCTGCCACAGAGTTTTAAGCTGTTTCAGTTATGAAAATTTGGGGAATTCCAGTGTCCTGGAAATATTTAAAATTACTGTAGATAAATGGATCTGTGTGGACCTGCTGGAATTTTACTTATTTGACAACAATTTCAGACTTCCACTAGTCAAAGGAAAGAGGCTAACTATCTCTGAACTCCTTGGTTTTCCATAACTTCTTCTTACAGCCAATGGAAAAGTGTACTTTAGTTTTGACAGTTAATCTAGCACAGAGAAAATTAATGATTTTTTTTTTTATTATTTTGCAATTATTTCTAATACCAAAAAGTATTTTTACTTTTTTAGTATTTTGATGTGGAACAGGGAAAGCTCATTATTAAATCAGACTCTCAGCTTTATAGTTTGATGACATTTTATCACAGAATTCTTAATATGTAATTGTTTGTGCACCATGGGGAAATAGCAGGTGGCAGTGAAAATTTAAATGAGGTTTACTTTGGGAAATGTTTCAAGCCCAGATTCTCACATCTGAGCTAAAGTCTCAAATAGTTTGAGAAACATCTGTTGAGAAATGTTAATTCATTATCTGAATGAATTTCAGATTTCAAGGGAAAAGTGTTTTGTTTTGTTCTGTTTGTTCACAAAAAGGAATATTAACTACGTATCACTACATTTATGGCTTATCAGCCAAACTTTTTTATCTTCAAGAAGGACCTAGAAAAAGCAAGATTAACTGGTCTCCAAGGGCAAAACAAAAGTATAAATATGAGGCATGATATAGTGCTTCTTGGGGATGAGAGTAGCTGATGAGAGAATTTCACACAATACTCTTTCTGAAACTAAATCAAGAAACTCATTGAATCTAAAGTTACTAGACAATTTTTGACCTCTGGACATGGAAAGGACTCAAGAAATAGTTTTCTTTTTCAAACAGACACTACTGGTCCTTAACCTAGGAAATAAAAAGATTAACTATGATAAAACGAATGATAGTCAAATGCTGCTTGATGATAGAGTGAACAGTTAAATCCAGCATCTGTATCCCAGACTATCCTGCTCCCCTGTAAACAGATGGTTTTTAGTGAATTAAGAGCCAGAGTCCTGTTTAGCAACCAAGAAGCTGCATAAACCAACATTCATTGTCAATTTAAATAAATAAATTGAAGGGGCAGAGTTCCATCTGTTTGTTTTGTTTGCTTTGTTGTTGGTTTTTTTGGTGGTTTTTTTTTTTTTTTTTTTTTGTTTGGGGTTGGTTTTTGTGGTTTTTTTTTTTTTGTTGTTGTTGTTTTGTTGTTTTTTTTCCTTAAATCCCAGACATCCCAAACTCTAGGAAATAAAATGAAAATATATATCCACAATTGCATCCACTGATAATGAGAGATACTTCTACAAAGAGATCCAGTTCATTCTAAGTCTTGGGCAGAGAATTTATGTGTTTGGCAGAAGACTTGCTCTTCACTTCAAATCCTGTTTGCTACTGTCAGAAAGGTGTGAAACACACAAGATCAGGGTGAGAATGAGCTCAATTTCCTGTCCCTGATCTCCTAACATAGCCAATGTGATGAAGGTTAATTAAAACTGCTGTCACTTGACTGATGTCAATATGCAATAGCTTCTCTAGTTAATGCCACAGCCACCACAAAAACCCAACAAAAACCAACAACAAAACAAACAAAAGCCAAACCAAAAAACACCAACCCCTCCCTCCCCAAACTGCAGTAAGACAGCTTCTGAGAAGTGCAAGTCTGTGTCAAAGCTCTGTGGATCTCCCAGCTGAGCCACCGGGTGACTAGTGGAGATCTGAGATAAGGTTTATTTGGCCAGTAGCTCAATCTACTGACCATTGGGATGTTGCTCAAAAAAGCACACAACTATCCCCCTTGTTTTTAAAATCAAGTGTCCAGGAAGGGAAAGTAGTTCTTTCTAAATAAATAAAATAAAATCTAAAAAAAAAAAAAAAAAGCTGGAAAAAAGATGGGGAAAGTCCAGCTAATGCAAACCAAATGCTTGACAATTGTTTGCCAGAGGAGGAGTGTTTCCAATTCAAATCACTGTGGAGCATTTTACCTCAACACTGACCTACTGATGTTTGACTAGAACAAACTCTCTTCAGCAGAAGATTAAATATCAGATTACATTTTAATATGAAGATTATTGCAATGTCATCAGGATCGGTTTCTACATTAACGCATGCTGCTGGCCAAGAAGGGTATTCAGGCAAACAGAAATTCTTAGGAAGGAGTTTCCCTTCTCCATCCTCCTGTTGCACTCCAGAAAAGAGACTTTTTCAGAACTGCAGCAGTGGTGTGGGTCTCCACCTGCACGTTCATCAGCTCTGGAATAAAACAAGTAGTGGTGGTAAATAGTCCTGTGTCCACTGCTCCAGAGACATAGAAGAGGAATGGTACTGTTCTCTCTGAAGGATGTGGCTGCTTTTCACTGACCTGAGCGAGAGAATGAAACTCTGGGAGTTTTATAGAAGTCAAAAGCATTTTTCTACAATGACAACTGCTGAAAGGAAAGAAAGTTAGATGTCCTTACTAGTATGTTAGAAAGAGTTTGCATGTCTCCAAGCAGTGTTAAGGACTGATTTTTATTTCCTCTCTTCTATGTATTCTTGTTCTCTCATGCTCTTTCTCTCTCTAGGGGAATCAATGCAGACTTTTAACAAGGTGAACTTTGAAACAGAAATCACAAAATGACTTTCTGCAGTACTTGAGAATAGGGGGAAAAAAGAAAATAACACAATGGAGAAACAAGAAGTCACAGTTGTCTAAAGCCTCAAGGGTTTGATGGTTCAGTCTAGTTTGCATATGAAAAATTTTCACAAACATATGGTTACAGAACCGCATATTATTTAAGACAACAAGAATATCAGCACAGTTATCTACATGCCAGGTAAATACCTGGTTGCATACCCAGTTCAGGACAAAAGTCAAAGCCACAGATTTTTCTCAACGAAGTTACTGATTCAGAATGGGACTTGACTTACAGATTTAGTAGCTTCATTCTACCTCTCTTCCCATAATTTTTTGTTTGTTTGAAAATCTGGCTATATTAATATGTATTTTCCACAGAAAAGTCTGAGTGTTTCATAGCAGTGCATCAGACTGTATCAGTCTTGATTAATCCTGCTTAATCTCCAGTACACCTGCTGAATTTGCCCTCAGTTATCTTCTTTCTTCCATTCTTTCACAGTCCAGCTAAACATTTTTTTCTGTTTGTCAGCTCCTCTGGGATTATTCTGATTTCACTGAGCCTCAGTCTGATCCTTTACAGACATGTATAGAAGTTTTCTTTCATAAAATGTTATTAGTCTTTCTGGGTCCTTCTGCTTCATGAGGCCAGATCTGGGTGCAGACTCATTTGGTATAAATTAGATCTATTGAAGTTGGCTGTCTGTGCTCTGTCAGATCACCAGCTGCTACCCAGAAAGGAACCTCTCCTGGACTCCTGGCTTTGAAGACCCTTCGGGAGGGCCATGCCTTACTGCAATACATTATATTCTTATATATACTTTTTTTCTTTTAGTTCTCTTTTTCTGCCCCTGGTGTCTAGGTATTTATTTACATGAAATGAAACTGGATTCTGGCACCTCTCTGCTATCTGCCTCACAAAAGTATCTGTCGAATTCATTTGGCAATCCAATCTGTCCCGTATGTGGTCATTGAAAGTTATTCAAACTAGCTTTCAAGTCTGTAAAACGAAAATGTGAAATATATTTGTTACTTCTTTTTTTTTTTCCTCTATTTTTACAGTCACCATCTTCAAAATGGTGTAAAGTTTTAAACCTCACCTAATTCACATACATAAAAAACATGTTCTTCCACTGAGAAGTCGTGTGTTTCGTTCACTGTGGAATTCCATTTACATAGATATACCAGATTTAATTGGAAAATATCAATTTCTAGGTCAATCTGCAAAATACCTTACTAACATCCAAATGACCTAGGCTCAAGTTTTTTTGGCTTGGCAGCATATTTCCCTTTGTGGTCTTTGGGTAACTGTCAACTTCTACCCCTCTGCAAGAGGCAATTTCACACCAAAGGTTTGCTACCTCCCCAGGACATTGTAAATAAAACATACCACTGAATATGAGCCTTTGAGATGTTTCTGTGAAGGGGAACTATCTAATTAGGCAGATAGATGAAGTTAATAATAATTTGCAGACACAAGCAATGGCATACTGACAATTCTACCAATCTCATTCCCTGTAACCTACTTTAGTTCATAAAAAAAGATTAAAGTCCCACAGTGAGCCTATGCTGCTTTATCCTGCTCATTTCTGAGAGTCATCCTCCTTATCACTGCTTGATTTAAAAGAAAAATTGATATATATGATAGTTGTTTTCGATAAAGGAATGCTAATCACTGGCTGCTTTCAGTTTATAAAGGCTGCTGCATAGTTAGAAATCTCAAACCTAGTATGTGCTTTGGAAGCCAAGATGATTTAATTGCAGGTGGGACACAAACCCTAATGAAAGAAGAACAGTCTTAGGGGGCAAGGACCAAATTACAGAGGGTTTTTAATTTTTTTTCCAGTGGAAGATGAGGTCATTGTTAACAGCGAGATGGCTTTCAGAGAGAGGAATAGATTGGGGATTTATCAGGCTGCTAAGCTACAGCATTGGGGATTTTTGAAGTGAGAAGAATGTGTGAGATGCTTGTCCAGACACTGAGTGAGAAAGCAAACCCTTGGTGAATAAAGCCAGAGCAATTTTTAGTGAAATAAGCCTAGCTCTGGTTAGAATCTGGAACTTCAGTTTTTGCCTATGAAAAGTGTCTTCCTGTCATGTTCTTTTGATAAGGCCTAGGGCAAGAACATCTAAAAATAGTGAGCAAGATGAGAGAAAAAGGGAAAACAAACCCTTCCAGTATGGAACTTCTAATATGTCTTGTTTTTCATTCTTCTTTAAGACATGGATGCTTTCTTACACTCTATTAGGCACATTGTCAGTACAAATCAAATGTTACTATTTTTATGATTAATGTTACAAAGATCCTTTAAGAAACAGGCTAAAGGGACAAATCTCTCTGTCTCATATATAAAAATTATTGCACACAGATGCTAATCTGTGTGTATGCGTAGACATAAATACAGTTAACATTCTTGAGCTGATTTGTAGTGTTTCTTGTATGGAAACACTAACACACAAATATTATTTACATATACGGACCTCTCTTTACAGACATGAGAAAGTTGTCATCTCATCCTTGACTGAGAGAATCATCATGACTGGTTTTATGCTGAAAATCCACAGGCCAATTAGATTCTCAGCAAACAGCAGTGTGACATGTTCCATCATATTCCCAAAGTGCTGTCAAACTGACAGCTGTTACTGAGTTTCTTAAAAATACAAAAAGTGCTCCTGGACATTGTGAGTTGTGTGGGCTGCACTTCTAATCCTTGTCTAAATGCCAAGTGAGAAGTTGCAGTTTCCAAGGTGTGTCTCTTACATTGTATCTGGGAGCTGTTCCCTTGGTGGTGGGAGGGGTGCTCAGCTGACACCTCTAAAGCCCCTCTTTAAAGGGACAGCATTACCCAGAGATTGCACCCTCAGTTCTCTTCCAAGTTTCTCATGCCTGTTGTGGCTTTCTCCATTTCACCTCCTTATGTCCTTCTGTTTAGCTGCTTTTAAATGGACATAAAGGTACTGGCTGCCTTTGTAAAACACATTCAGTGCTACAGATTGGATCATCTGTACTTACTGTCATGATCTAAGTAGTTATTTCACATTTGGTTGCTTTTTGTTTCATATTTTTATTTCTAGCAGATGAATACAATTTCTGATTTTATCTTTATATCTTCCCTTTTTATTGTAGAGGAGCTCTTTTTCTCTAATAAATCATTTCCCACCCTTGAAGAAATGGGAATCAATGACGATGTTACTGCACCTCTGACTGTGAGTACACATTTATGTGCGCATGCATCTGAAAAAAGCTGTGAATGTTTACTGCACCAGCAGGTTTTAAACCTGTTCCATAAACTAAACCAACCCAAGGAAGAAAAAGAGGAAGAGAGATACATCTTATTTTAAGGTAAAAACCCATAACATTCTTCATGCATGCACCTGTAAATGCATCTTCACATGGAACTGCTCAGAAGCCAACTTTGTATCTGTACAAGCTGTGCTTATCCTTGGGAAGAGAAAAAACTTTATTACTCATTTGGGTTAGTATCAGTACTGAGGCATTAATTTTAAAGTGATTTAGAATATTTCTCTAAAATGTGGTGGTTTCTGGTCTCATTTACATAGTGTTCACAATATCACAGAATCATAGAACAGTTAGGGTT